>NC_090324.1:183404897-183592914 GCF_040869045.1 Eurosta solidaginis
CCACAAGCTGATACAAGGTTCTATCGTTAACGGTTCAATTTCTACGCCAAAGTGGATGGGGTTAACCGAATAAAAGGGATAAGTGTCCATATCTATTGAACCAAGCAAGATAGAATCGATTTTGTTTTTGCATTTGATATGTTTTTATGTGTATATTAATCCACAAGCTAATCCAAGGTTCTATCGTTAACGGTTCAATTTCTACGTCAAAGTGGATGGGGTTAACGACTAAAAGGGATAAGTGTCCATATCTATTGAATAAGGTAAATTGGCCTTATTACCACTTTGAATGGTGGGTGACATAAGGTAACGGACATAAGGTCAAATGAACTTATGACCACCCCAAATGGCCATAGATTTGAAACCTTGCACATAATGGGAAAAAAACCATTCCTTTATTAACACGCTTTTATTAGCTTGGCCTGCATTAATTTAAAACTTTGCATTCTTATCAAGGATCGATGACAATGCATTAATGTGATGGTGTGGTGACATAAGGTCAACGGCCATAAGGTCAATTGGCTTTATTACCACTTTGAATGGCCATAAGTTTGATTGAAACTTTTCACACGTATCATGGCTCGATGAAAATGCATTAAAGTGATGGTGTGGTGACACAAGGGCAACGGCGATAAGGTCAATTGGCCTTATTACCACTTTGAATGGCCATAAGTTTGATTGAAACTTCGCACACGTGTCAAGGCTCGATGACAATGCATTAATGTGATTGTTCGGTGACATAAGGTCAAAGGCCGTAAGGTAAATTGGCCTTATTACCACTTTGAATGGCCATAAGTTTGATTGAAATTTTGAACACGTTTCAAGGCTTGATGACAATGCAATAATGTGATGGTGGGGTGACATAAGGTTAACGGACCTAGGTCAATTGAACTTATGACCACCCCAAATGGCCATAGATTTGAAACCCTGCACATAATGCGAAAAACGCATTCCTTTATTACAACCGCTTTAATTAGCTTGGCCTGTATCTATATAACGAATCTTTGAGCTTAACTTTAACCGGTTTCTAGAAGTTTGATTAATTTGAAACTTTGCATACATATAAAGGACCGATGACAATGCATTAATGTGATGGCCTGGTGATACAAGGTCAACGGCCATACGGTCAATTGGCCTTATTACGATTTTGAATGGCCATAAGTTTGCTTGAAACTTTGCACACGTATCAAGGCTAGATGACAATGCAATAATGTGATGGTGGGGTGACATAAGGTCAACGGCCATAGGGTCAATTGGCCTTATTACCACTTTGAATGGCCATAAGTTTGATTGCAACTTTGCACACGTATCAAGGCTTGATGACATTGCATTAATGTGATGGTGGTGGTGACATAAAGTCCACGGCCATAAGGTCAATTGGCCTTATTACCACTTTGAATGACCATAAGTTTGATTGTAACTTTGCGCACGTGTCAAGGCTCGATGACAATGCATTAATGTGATGGTGTGGTGACATCAGCTCAACGGCCATAGGTCAATTGGCCTTATTACCACTTTGAATGGCCATAAGTTTGATTGAAGCTTTCCACACGTATCATGGCTCGAGAAAAATGCATTAATGTGGTGGTGTGGTGACATAAGGGCAATGGCCATGAGGTCAATTGGCCTTATTACGATTTTGAATGGCCATAAGTTCGATTGAAACTTTGCACACGTATCAAGGCTGATTGACAATGCATTAATGTGATGGTGTAGTGACATAAGGTCAACGGCCATAGGGTCAATTGCCTTATTACCACTTTGAATGGCCATAAGTTTGATTGCAACTTTGCACACGTATCAAGGCTCGATGACAATGCATTAATGTGATGGTGTGGTGACATAAGGTCAACGGCCATAAGGTCAATTGGCTTTATTACCACTTTGAATGGCCATAAGTTTGATTGAAACTTTGCACACGTGTCAAGGCTCGATGAAAATGCAATAATGTGATGATGGGGTGATATAAGGTTAACGGACATAAGGTCAATTGAACTTATGACCACCCCAAATGGCTTTTTAATCTGAATTAAATTATTCTGTAAATAACTTCAATTTTATTATAATTTTATTTTGAGGAGATTAACTCTAAATGATTGTTTGACCTTCTACTACTGTTATATAAACTTTATTTAATTGAAAATTATTTTCTATTTTTTCAGTTCGGTTAGAAATAAAAGCGTAATTTTTTAGTTTTTTAAACTATTATTTATTAACACGCTTTTATTAGCTTGGCCTGTATCTATGTAACGGAATCTTTGAGCTTAATTTTCACCGGTTTCTAGAAGTCTGATTAATTTGAAACTTTTTATACGTATCATCTACGAAAGAGCAAAGGGCCCTTTTTAACACGCTTTTATTAGCTTGATCTGTATCTATGTACCGAAATCTTTGAGCTTAATTTTCACCGGTTTCTAGAAGTCTGATTAATTTGAATCTTTGAATACGTATCAAGGACCGACGACAGTACATTAGTGTGATGGTGTGGTGACATAAGGTCAAAGGCCATAAGGTCAAATGGCCTTATTACCACTTTGAATGGCCATAAGTTTGATTGAAACTTTTCACACGTATCATGGCTCGATGACAATGCATTAATGTGATGGTGTGGTGACATAAGATAAACGGCCATAAGGTCAATTGGCCTTATTACCACTTTGAATGGCCATAAGTTTGATTTAAACTTTGCACACGTATCAAGGCTTGATGACAATGCAATAATGTTATGGTGGGGTGACATAAGGTTAACGGACATAAGGTCAATTGAACTTATTACCACCCCAAATGGCCATAGGTTTGAAACCTTGCACATAATGCGAAAAACGCATTCCGTTATTAATGATAGAAGTGGATGCATGGCACATCTACGAAAGAGCAAAGAGCCCTTTTTAACGCGCTTTTATTAGCTTGACCTGTATCTATGTAATGGAATCTTTGAGCTTAATTTTCACCGGTTTCTAGAAGTCTGATTAATCTGAAACTTTGCATACGTATCATCTACGAAAGAGCAAAGAGCCATTTTTAACACGCTTTTATTAGCTTGATCAGTATCTATGTAACGGAATCTTTGAGCTTAATTTTCACCGGTTTCTAGAAGTCTGATTGATTTGAAGCTTTGCATACGTAACAAGGACCGATGACAGTGCATTAATATGATGGTGTGGTGACATAAGGTCAACGGCCATAAGGTCAATTGGCCTTATTACCACTTTGAATGGCCATAAGTTTGATTGAAACTTTGCACACGTATCAAGGCTCGATGACAATGCATTAGTGTGATGGTGTGGTGACATAAGGTCAACGGCCATAAGGTAAATTGGCCTTATTACCACTTTGAATGGCCATACGTTTGTTTGAATCTTTGCACACGTATCAAGGCTCGATGACAATGCATTAATGTGATGGTGTGGTGACATAAGGTCAACGGCCATACGGTCAATTGGCTTTATTACCACTTCGAATGGCCATAGGTTTGATTGAAACTTTGCACACGTATCAAGGCTCGATGAGAATGCATTAATGGGATGGTGTAGTGACATAAGATCAACGATGATATGTACATAGATAGATACAGGCCAAGCTAATAAAAACGTGTTAATTAATAAAATAAGGGCTCCAGTATGCTTTTTCGTAGATGTGCCATGCATCCACTTCTATCATTAATAAAGGAATGCGTTTTTCGCATTATGTGCAAGGTTTCAAATCTATGGCCATTTGGGGTGGTCATAAGTTCAATTGACCTAATGTCCGTTAACCTTATGCCACCCCACCATTACACTATTGCATTTCCATCGAGCCTTGATACGTGTGCAAAGTTTCAATCAAACTCATGGCCATTCAAAATCGTAATAAGGCCAATTGGCCTTATGGCCGTTGCCCTATGTCACCACACCATCACATTAATGCATTTTCATCGAGCCATGATACGTGTGAAAAGTTTCAATCAAACTTATGGTCATTCAAAGTGGTAATAAGGCCAATTGACCTTATGGCCGTCACCACATGACATAAATTCATTGTCATCAAGCCTTGATACGTGTGCAAAGTTTCAATCAAATTTATGGCCATTCAAAGTGGTAATAGGGCCAATTGAACTTATGGCCGTTGACCTGATGTCACCACACCATCACATTAATGCATTATCATCGAGCCGTGATACGTGTGAAAAGTTTCAATCAAACTTATGGTCATTCAAAGTGGTAATAAGGCCAATTGACCTGATGTCACCACACCATCACATAAATGCATTGTCATCGAGCCGTGATACGTGTGCAAAGTTTCAAGCAAACTTATGGCCATTCAAAGTGGTAATAAGGCCAATTGACCTTATGAACGTTGACCTGATGTCACCACGCCATCACATTAATGCATTATCATCGAGCCGTGATACGTGTGCAAAGTTTCAATCAAACTTATGGTCATTCAAAGTGGTAATACGGCCAATTGACCTTATGGCCGTCACACCATCACATTAATTCATTGTCATCAAGCCTTGATACGTGTGCAAAGTTTCAATCAAATTTATGGCCATTCAAAGTAGTAATAGGGCCAATTGAACTTATGGCCGCTGACCTGATGTCACCACACCATCACATTAATGCATTATCATCGAGCCGTGAAACGTGTGAAAAGTTTCAATCAAACTTATGGTTATTCAGAGTGGTAATAAGGCCAATTGACCTTATGGCCGTCACACCATCACATTAATACATTGTCATCAAGCCTTGATACGTGTGCAAAGTTTCAATCAAACTTATGGCCATTCAAAGTGGTAATAAGGCCAATTGACCTTATGGCCGTTGACCTGATGTCACCACACCATCACATTAATGCATTATCATAGAGACGTGATACGTGTGCAAAGTTTCAATCAAACTTATGGCCATTCAAAATAGTAATAAGGCCAATTGACCTAATGCCGTTGACTTGATGTCACCACACCATCACATTAATGCATTGTTATCGAGCCTTGATACGTGTGCAAAGTTTCAAGCAAACTTATGGCCATTCAAAATCGTAATAAGACCAATTGACCTTATGGCCGTTGACCAGATGTCACCAAACCATCACATTAATGCATTGTCATCGAGCCGTGATAGGTCAAGGTCGAGATATTCTTGCAACACATTGTTGTACATTGTACCTAACTCCCCCTTTTTCTGAAGCGATCGCTCCATGCTGAAAAGCTGCTGCAGAGCCGGGCGGGATTTGCCGAGGGAGAGTTTTTCAGGAAACTCTTCCCTGAATGGAAGTCACACAATATATCGACCGTTTGGTGCACGTGTCGTGGTTGTTGCGTATATCTGCTCACACGCTTGATCCTCGGGGGATATCTGTGGAGGTTGTGGAATTTCCTCCTCTTCCCAAAATTTCCTCAGTTGAGAACTGAGTGTCTCGTTTGACGCTTGGACTTGCGTCGAGAATGACAAAACATTTTCAGTTATTGGACCATTGAGAATCCAACCAAAAATGGTTTGTTGCGCAAGTATGCTACCGCGCACCTTTTTTATACCTTCCAGCAGAATTTATGGAAGTATATCGCTGCCAATGACCATGTCAGTCTGACCCGGTATGTTGCAACTGGGATCAGCGAGCTCAAGGAATTTGAACTGCTGCCAGGTTTTGCGACTAATGGTGGATGTTGGCAGATTTTTTGTCAGTTGCGGCAACACAATGGCATGAGCCTTTATCCTTTTCATGGCCTTGGATGCAACCTGTGTCAAAGGACAAAGCTTGGAGGACTTTTGTACTACTTGTCCACCCATGCCAGAGACTTCGAACTTTGAATGTTCGAATGGAAGTTTCAACCGTTTTTGAACTTTTGAGGAAATGAAAGTTCTTTCAGAGCCCTGATCAATAAGGGCTCTCAGTTGAAATAATTCCCCTTCGTGTTCGACTGCGACCATAGCAGTAGGAAGGAGAATTTGGTTATCATTGGCTGCATGCAATGATTGAACCGGTGCGTGTTTTGAACAACACGGTAGCTCGCTAGAATCGGAGCTATTCTGCGCTTGTCGAACGGGAGATGTTGACTCAGCAGTTGTGTGCTGCACGTTTGGTGCATTCGTTCGCGGGGTGGAACGTTGAGCTTGTGGGCTCGCATGCAACAGCGTGTGATACCGTTGATGACATGTCGAACATGACCACTTGCTCGTGCACTCATTGTTGATATGAGTGCTGCTAAGGCAGTTTGTGCACAGCTTAGCTTGTTTTACGAATTGTGTCCGGGTTTGCACAGACGTTCGTTTGAAACGTGGACAGAATCTAATAAGGTGCGGGGAGTTGCAGCATTGGCAAGTTTCCTTTTTAAATTCTGCCACAAGGGTTTGCGTCCTGTTGAAGGACCTGTTTTGCGCAGAATTTTGATGAGCGACTGGTTTTTGCTTGCTTGGTTGAAGCCTATTGACCCTGTCAACGACTTCATATCTCGAGGTGAGAAAGTCGTTAATTTGTGACCATGAGGGTAGATCTCTTCGAGAAGAGAGAGATTGTTCCCAAAGGGACAGGGTTGTTTCTGGGAGCTTTGATGAACAAATGTGCACCACCGGATCCCAACTGTCTGTCGTAACTCCTTGGGAGTGAAGGACGGATAGGCAGTTGTTGATTGTATTTTGCAATTTCTGAAGTTGCTCACTGTTTTCGGATTGAATCGTGGCAAGAATCAGTAAGGATTTGATCTGGTTGTCAACCAGGATCCGCTTGTTTTCGTATCGTGACTGTAAAGCTTCCCAGGCAAGGTCTAAGTTATCATCGCTCAACGCATATTGCTTGACGATGGAGCTTCTTTGCCTTGCGTTTTGTACCGAAGATGGTACAATTTCTGACCACGGGAGAGCCTTGGGTGGTTAATGTACACCGCTGTGAACATATCACGAAAAGCGGGCCATTCTTCATAGCCACCATAAAAGGTCTCCGTGTCGCATGCTGGGGCTTTGAGGTAACTATTTGCCTCTGCCGGGGGTTGTTCCAAACGGGGTGGTGGAATCGGCGTTGCCATCATTTTGATCAACGAGTGTTGATCGGCAATCTTTGCTTTTGTCACTTCATACGTATCAAGGCAGGCGCATTGTTTTCCTTGTACTGAACTCTTAAAATCTTCAGGGAAACTTTCGTCTGGTTTGGAAAATACCAGATCGTAAACCGATTGAAGTCGTGCCCAATAATCATCTAGTGATTTGTCCTTTATCATGAGATACGATTCAGTGTGATCCTGATGCGGTGCTTCGTTGAATTTTGCACAGTATCTCATCAGATTGTCAATTTCCGCGATGAACTTTTGCGCGGATGGGTCAACTGATTTAGATTTCCGGCGGGGGGATGTTGACCTTTCCTTGGCCGTTTCTTCTTTTGGGCCACCTGTTGGTTTTGTCCCGGTTTCGGACGTTTTTAGGGGACTGAGAGGCATTTTATGCAAACTTTTGAGTTTTCACCAAAAAAACCGAATAAAATATTTGTACGCTCAGAGAACGTTCGCAAAATTCGAAGATGGAAAACTCTTCGTGCCACAGAAATTTAAAAAAGGGAATTTAAATTGGTGGCGGTGTTTGTGTTTTTTTTTTTTTTTGAAAAATAGAGTCAAGCACGGACAACGGGACGTTCCTTATAAAATTTAAATCCGCGAAATTCGGATTTCAATAGTATGTATAATGTTTTGTAAAAACAAAAAATATTAAATTAGAAAAAAAACCACAAACACTTTTCACTTATATATACGTGTAAATATACGTGTGGAAATAAACGTGTATTTGTAAATTGCTGGTATATATAGGTATGTATATATTAGAAAATAATAATACTTTGAGGTTTGTAGGTATATTTTTTGAAAAGTTCCTATAGGGACGAAAATATCGCAAACTTAGTTTTGTACGACAGAATAAGTACAAATGTACATGCGCAATATACAAACGTATGTATATATGTTTGTTTGTGCGAACGTATGCACGTGAATAAAGGAGCTTCTCTGTTTATGTTTACAAACAGAAGAGTTTGTTTTGATTCGCTTCTTCGTTGCTTTAATGTCGCGCTTCTTTGTGAAGCTGAGTGCGCTTGATTGCACTGTTGGGAGAGTGCAGCAAAGAAAGATGAAAAAATTGCAAATATGAGAGAGGTTGAGAAATTTGATCAGCAGTACACAACTCTCGTTGCTAATGTAGCTATATGTGCTGGGAGAATGTCGCTGAAAGAGCGACTTGAACGTGTGAGTAAACACGTATGATGTTCTCAGAGTGGAGAAATAGGAATGTTGGAAAAGCAACTTGAAATTATATGTACGTATGAATATTATGATTTTTATATATGCTGACAAGCAAGAAAAATGACTTGGAAGAAATTGAACTGTATCGACAAGTTCAACGCTCTGTGCGAACAACGGGGTAAACTCAGCTGTAGAAGAAATTTTTGCTGATATTGTTCTAGCACAGTGGGTTTGGGTAGGAAAGTAATCTGCAATTTTTTTGTTGGTTAAATACCACTAGAAATATGTATACATATATATATATATATATATAATTGGCGGATTTTGCCTATTGGTATAGCGGAATATATTCTACCAATTTTTGGTTGCAAAAGGGTTGCAGTAAAACCAACGGTAAGAAAATTTCCGCAATATTCATGTATATATGTGGATATATATATGTATATATGTTTTGTAGTTTACAAAAAATAATATAACTTTTGCGGAAAAAAGTTGTATTATTTTCTGGTATTTTTTTTATGGAAAATAAAAAAACTGCCTACTCACCAATTCTTGTATGTACTGCTTCTTATATATTATGATTTTTGTATATGTTGACAAGCAAGAAAAAATGACTTGGAAGGAGTTGAGCTGTATCGACAAGTTCAACGCTCTGTGCGAACAACGGGGTAAACTCAGCTGTAGAAGAAATTTTTGCTGATGTTGTTCTTGCACAGTGGGTTTGAGTAGGCAAGTAAACTGCAATCTTTTGTTGGTTAAATACCACTAGAAATAAGTATACATATATATATATAATTGGCGGATTTTGCCTATTGGTATAGCGGAATATTTTCTACCAATTTTTGGTTGCAAAAAAGGTGCAGTAAAACCAAAGATAAGAAAATTTCCGCAATATTCATGTATATATGTGGATATATATGTATTTGTTTTTGCAGTTTACAAAAATAATATAACTTTTGCGGAAAAAAGTTGTATTATTTTCTGGTATTTTTTTTTATGGAAAATAAAAAAACTGCCTACTCACCAATTCTTGTATGTACTGCTTCTTGTTGTGTTGTTACCACCCTTGATTTTTTTAATTTTTCCAAAACCGGCACTTGAATAAGTGCTCCCCAAAATTTCTCAAAGTTTTTTCTCTTTTTTTAAAATGCAAGCGTGCACCAAAAACGAATTTTTTTGTTGAAGTTTTTTTTGCTTCTTCCAATTTTTTGTTTTTCCACTCAATTTATGTATATATATTTTTTTGTATGTTTTGTATATAGGTAAATTTATATTTAAAAACCCATTATTTCATTTTATGTTAAGTTTTTGCTTTTATTTCCTCTAAAAACTTTCAGGATTTTTTTCCTTTAAATTATTTCCAACTTGGTTGTTGATTATTTACGTTTTTCGAGCACTCAAATTGTATATATGTGTATATATTTTTTCCTTTTTTTTATCACTTTTTTCCACTAATTTTATCCAATATTTTTTGCAATTTTTTTTTTGTGTTTTTCTCCAGCACTTCCTTTACTCAGTTTTCAATTTGTTGTATGTTTTTGTTTTAAATTTTTATTTAATTTTTTAAACGAGCGATAATTCGGTTTAAACTGATAATTTTAGTTTATAATTTTTAGGACTGGCCAAAGATGGCTGCGAAGGACCGTAAATAAAAAAGTGAATACTCACTTGGTCTTTCTTCGCTACACTCACTTAGTCGAAAATAAGAAGTTTAATAGTTTTTTTTCTTAAAACGTTATAATATTTAATAATGTGTTCACTTCTTTAAAACGATAAAATATACTTATATAAGTAGGTTTTAATTTTGGAAAAAAACTTTAACTTTAGATTTTAGATAAATGTATATAAAGAGTATTCGCATGTATGCAACAACATAAAGGACCGCGTCCGCGGTTGCCGGTTGATAATGCTTGACTGGCTCGTTGCAATTATTGTTGATGACGATGGTAGTGAATGCGTGTTGGCGCCTTTCCACTCGCCGCGCACGGCTGCGCATAGGATTTTCGCCGGCGTCTGAATATTATTGGAGGCGGCTTAAACAGATACAAATCAAGCTAATAAAAGCGTGTTAAAAAGGGCTCTTTGCTCTTTCGTAGATGATACGTATGCAAAGTTCCAAATTAATCAGACTTCAAGAAACCGGTGAAAATTAAGCTCAAATATTCCGTTACATAGATACAGGTCAAGCTAATAAAAGCGCGTTAAAAAGGGCTCTTTGCTCTTTCCTAGATGTGCCATGCATCCACTTCTATCATTAATAACGGAATGCGTTTTTCGCATTATGTGCAAGGTTTCAAATCTATGGCCATTTGGGGTGGTAATAAGTTCAATTGACCTTATGTCCGTTAACCTTATGTCACCCCACCATCACATTATTGCATTGTCATCAAGCCTTGAGACGTGTGCAAAGTTTCAATCAAACTTACGGACATTCAAAGTGGTAATAAGGCCAATTGACCTTATGGCCGTTGATCTTGTGTCACCACACCATCACATTAATGCATTGTCATCGAGCCTTGACACGTGTGCAAAGTTACAATCAAACTTATGGCCATTCAAAGTGGTAATAAGGCCAACTGACCTTATGGCCGGTGACCTTATGTCAACACACCATCACATTAATGCATTGTCATCGAGCCATACGTGTGAAAAGTTTCAATCAAACTTGTGGCCATTCAAAGTGGTAATAAGGCCAATTGACCTTATGGCCTTTGACCTTATGTCACCACACCATCACACTAATGCACTGTCATCGGTCCTTGATACGTATGCAAAGTTTCAAATTAATCAGACTTCTAGAAACCGGTGAAAATTAAGCTCAAAGATTCCGTTACATAGATACAGGCCAGGCTAATAAAAGCGTGTTAATAAATAAAGTGATAAATAGGTATATATCGTGTACCTATATTATACGTATAATTTCTGAAAAAATTGATTGCAATATAAAAATTTATCGATTAGAAAATATTAGAAAAATTATTCAGAAAAATTTGTCGATGAGAAAAACATTAGCAAAAAATATATTTTTTGAAAACTCTATTTTAGAAAAAATTTTGTTTTTCATATAAGTAATAAAAGATATAAAAGGTTACATACATATATTTGCTGCTGTCCGTCTGATACTGCCTCTAGTTGATGCTGCGCTGCTTGAAATTTCGGTGCTTTCGGTATCTCTCCGCTGCTGCCGCCTTTCTGGAAATGCCTTTGTCGATGTTTAAGTATTTGGTGCGTTACTTGATTCGCCGTTATAATGTAAATGTATCAAATTTTTGGCGTTTGTGCCGTTAATTAAGTGGAGTGATGCCGTTATGCAATTGGCTTGGTGGCTGGTACAGCTGCTTTCAAAATTTCATCGGTTTTGTTAAAAATGTTGATTTATTTATTATTTCTTTCTTTAGTCAGTTTTTCAAATATTTTGTTTAGTTGCTTCTATTATCTCTGATTCCTCTTAAAATTGATTTTGGCTTTGTTTCAGTCCATTTTGTAGTCTTTGCTAGTTTTTCAAAATTGATGTACAAATTGTTACCTCTTTTTTTTTTGATTTTGATTTAACTATGTGCAAAATAATAAGCACCAGCCACTGCCAATTCATGATCACTTACACCTTAGGTAGACCTTTTACATTTATTTTCCTTTTATTTAGTCGTTTTTCTGATGTTTTCATTTTTGTAGATTATTTTCCAAATTCATGTATTTTATTTTTCTTAGATTTCATATATCTATTTTTTTTTATAGCTTTGAAAAAACAAATATTTGGTACTTAACCAATATTTTTCTGGCTTCTTTTCCTTGTTGTACGTTTTTTTTTTTTTTTTTTGATTTTTGGTTTTTGTATTTTTTTTGTAGATTTGTATAGTTTTGTAGTTTTTTTTTGTGAAGTATTAAATGTTCTACTTTTTTTTGTATATAATTTTAAGTTGTTGTATTTTTTTGTAAATTTTTCAGTTTATGTATTTTTTTGTATCTTTTTTTGATTTTATACTTTTTTTTCTAGATGTGGTTTTAAATTTTTTGTATTTTTTTTGTAATTTTTGATTTTATAAATTTGTAAAAATTTTTGTTACATTTTCTTTTTTTTTTTATTCGAATTTTCACACCTGGTGGGAGGTTGGCCTTCTATCGGCCACTCGCCGCATTTACAGGGCTTCGGTTCACGGTCGCCATATGGAAGATCCATCGTTGGACCTACAAAATGTCTGGCGCGCACACTTACACCCTTGGGCTCTTTACAGCCCTCACGCACAATTAATGAGAAACAGAACTATTTGTAGTTTAGTTAACTTTATTTTAAGTTTAAATTCTTTATTTTAATTCGTGCTATAGAATAACTTTCCTTATGTTTTATTTTCACTCCACAAAAATTTTAGTTCTTATATCATTAATTCGCAAAAAACTTTAGTTCATATATTTTTAAGTTCACAAAATTTTAGTTCTCATACTTTTCAGTTTCATTACAATAAAATTACTTTTCTTGACCAATTTTGTGTTCCTTAGTCTTTAATTTTTCTTTAATAAGCACATGCACCGGTTTTATAATTTTTGGGTTCACAATGCCCGAGTGCGCGTTAACCAAGTCTCGTTGTTGGCTGCGTGCCGGCTCAATCCAAACTCAACTCAACTGAAAACTGTTGACGCCTCAAAGCAGCCCTGCCGCTATGCCAAAAGTGCATAGCGGTAAAATTGCATGATGCGATGGCGTGATAGAGTCGAATAACGGAGGATTGAGCCAATCAGGTTTCTCCGTCATTCGATTCCCTCACCCAGTAATGCCAAGTGCATACATGCATGGTTGCATGTGGGGGTGATGCCAGCTATTTCAGTTTTTACTTTTATTTTAGTTTTTAGTTGGCTGGCACTACATGACACTACATTACATTCACATCAACAATTATACCACAGGAAGGTTTGGAAGGTTATATTAAATTTTACGTCAGCGTCAAGACACTGAGCAAGCATTACGGCCAAACCAACTGCAACACCACAAGTCATCTTGCCACATCATCACAAGAGCAGCAAATCGCCAAATAAAAGTAAGTGCAATATTTCTTGCCACAAGTTTTTTGGTTATAAAATAAATAAAACCGTGTATAAAAAATATTCTGAGTACCACACGCGTAGTGACTGTGATTAACCGCGAAAAGTGTGAAAAATTTGATAGTGTCGAAAAGACAAAGCACAAGGAAGAGGTGCACATAACCTCACTTTCACAAAAATTTCACGGCACTCAATCACTAGTTTTATAATCAATCTTTGTTACACAGTTTTCTTTGTATTTGTTGCACAAGATTTATCACACGTTTTTTACACTTGTCGTCGAGTTTCATATCAGCGCGCGATTATTTTATATTAAAATTTAACGTTGAAGTGGCGAGTGGCCCCCTTTAGGTTAGGTTAGGTTAAACTGGCCTGTCCATGAGGACCTCACATAGACTGATTGAAACTGTAGTGTTACCAGAAGTTTGTTTTAACGACCAAACTGAAAACCCCTATCAAAAACCAGGACCTATGTTATAAAATAACTTCGTCCTCTTGGCAAATACTAGAAGCTTCCTAGGACTTAAGCCATTTGCTGCTTCTAGATCTGACAGCTGTATCACTCCTAATAGCTGGAGTATTAGCCTGGCAAGTGCAGGGCACGGGAACAGAACTTGCTCGATCGTTTCCTCCTCCAACCCGAACTTCCTACATCTGCTATCATTGACTAAGCCTAATTTAAAAGCATGTGTCGCCAGAAGGCAGTGTCCAGTTAGAATACCCGTCATGAGTCTACAGTCCTCTCTTTTTAACGATAGAAGCAACCGTGTTAGTCTAAGTTTGTAAGACCTACACATAATCTTCGACACTTTACAGCCCCGCGCTTGAACCCACGCCTTTCACGCTTGGTCTATCATGTGCACCTCTCGCCTTCGCTTAATTTTGTCCAATCTAATTGGGACGTCTACGGAGTAAGCTTCAAGGGAAGCGCCCTTTTGAGCTAGTTCGTCCGCTTTTTCATTCCCATCTATTCCCATATCCCTGTCCCGATTCTCTCCAGAGACTGCTTACACTCTAACATTTCTAACGCATTGAGATGCTGTGCTATGCGAGATTAATGCCTTAATTGCTGCCTGACTGTCAATATAAAAGTTAACACGGTTGCAGCTTAAGCTATTCTCTTCCAGGGTTTCTACTGCTTTGGTTACGGCTAATATTTCCGCTTTGAAAACGCTACAGTAATCCGGCAGCCTGTAGGATCTGCTTATTTACGGATCAGCGCAGTATACCGCAGACCCTACTCCTTCCACTACTTTGATACCATCGGTGTACACATTTATCGCCTCGTCAGCCATTTGCGCACCTTTGCGCCAACGCAGATAGGGAATCAGGTAGTCTGTTCGTCTTGTGATTGATGACGCTGTACTACTACTACGGCCATATGGTCGACGCTCAAGCTGCCCCGAAGGACCGAGCCTGGTTGCGGTCATTAATGCTTTGTTCTTTGCTACCAGGTCTACAGGTGGAATGTGCAGAATGGCATACAGTGCAGCCGTCGGGGTTGTTTTCAGGGCTCCCCTAATGCTGATCATCGATAGTCTGCATACCCCTCTAATTTTTTGAGGTATGTTGTTTTTTGTGTGGCTTTCCACCAAACAAGAACTCCATAGTATAAAATAGGGCTTACAACCGCTGTAAAAACCCAACGAGAAAGAGAGGGCGATAGGCCCCACGTACACCCCAACATTCTTTTACATGCATAGAGTGCCGTTGAGGCCTTCTTGACCCTCTTCTCCACTTATGACAATTGCAACATCATATGCGTAAGCCGTAAGTTTTACGGGTCCTTCATCGAATTGCCTGAGCAGTTGATTGATGACCAGCGTCCACAGCAGAGGCGATAGCACCCCTTCCTGCGGCGTGCGCCTGTCCACTGATTTATTGGCCTCGTACAATCCCCATTGTAATGTAATCTTTCTGCAATTTAATATGCAGCCGATACATCTAATTAAGGCAGGGTGTACTTTAATATAATTAAGACCATCCATAATCGCCCATTTTGCAACATTGTTGAAAGCCCCGGCAATGTCCAAGAAGACTCCTAGAGCATACTTCTTATATTCCAGGGATTTCTCTATGCTTATTACCACCCTGTACAATGCGGTGTCTACCGACTTGCCTTTGGTGTACGCATGCTGTGTTGTGGAGAGCAGCTTTTCATTCACGTTGGACTTTATGTACACATCTATCAGACTCTCAAAGGTTTTGGGAAGAAATGATGTTAAGCCAATGGGTCTATAGTCTTTGGGATACACGTGACCGATCTCCCGCGCCTTTGGTAGAAAAGCAACACGAGCAGTTCTCAAAGAGTGCGGTACATGATTCAGTCTTATGCACCCATCGAATATTATTTTAAGTCATTCCACGACCGCCCTACTTGAGACTTGTAGCATGGCCGGGAATATACCATCTGGGCCCGGCGATTAAAACTTATAAAACTTCTTCATTGCCCATTCGATCTTGGTATTGGTCACCAAGCCCGTCACTACTAGCTCCGTGATCGAAGTGTGAGTGATGTCTGCTGGCTTTTCTAAACCGTCTCCCTATGGAAAATGTGTATCGAGAAGAACTTCAAGAGATTCCCCACTATTACGTGACCATTCCCCGTTATCTTTCTTTATTAGTCCCTGGACTATGTTTCCCTTTGCTAGGACTTTTTTCAACCGTGCTGTTTCGCTGGAGCACTCTATATCCGTACAGAAACTTTTCCATGAGTTTCTCTTCGCCCTGGTAATTTTACGCTTGTAGATCCTCAGTAGATCCCTGTACTCGTACCGACACGCTTCGCTTTCCGCGGTCTTTGCGAGCTTAAACTTTTTTTTTTACCTGTCTTGTTAGAAGACTCAGCACATTGCTCCACCATGGCGGCTTTGCTTTTCCTCTGAATCTTCTTATAGGGCAAGCTGTGTTATACGCAGTCATAAGCGTCCTTGTTAGGAATTCATTCCACTCCACCAGTTCGTCTACATTAGCAACTTCTTTGGGTTGCCCCAGTTTTGTTTCTACATGTTTCTGGATTTAGTCCAGTTCGTTGACCTAGGGTTTCTAAAGGTTCCTCCCTTCTCTACCCTCTTTAGGGGGATGCTGAAGCTGATATGCGCATGGTCGAGGAAGGACGGCCTATCAAGAACCATCCAATCATACTTTGATATATCACGCTCGGAGCTTAATGTAATATCCAGAACATTACTGGATGTTGGACCAATGTATGTAGGGACATTTCCCCTGTTGGCTATCTGCAAATTGGTTTGCAGCATGTAACAAAATAGGGATTCGCCTCTCTCGTTCGTATCTGCTCCTCGCCAAGCATTGTTGTTGTTGCTGTTGTAGCGATAAGGTTGCTTCCCGAAGGCTTTGGGGAGTGTTATCGACGTGATGGTCCAGATCCGGTACGCTCCTGTACCATTGCACCATTAAGGTTCTAGCACGATCATCTCGGGAACGATTTATGTGGCCACATTAAACCTTCATGTCATGTCCTCCCCCCCCCCAAGTTCCATGAGGAGCTTGGGGTCGCCAGAGCCTCGTCTGTTAGTGAAACAGGATTCGCCGCGGATAGGTGAGGTTGGCAATTGGGTTTGGAGAAGCTATATATTGCGCTGGCAACCTGAAGGGTTGCGCTACACAGCCCCTTAAATCTGGTATTTTAGTCACCTGTTACGACAGGCATACCTACCGCGGGTATATTCTGATCCCCTAACCCGCTGGGGCCCCACGCATTGTGGTGCGCATTTGCATCTCCGCCTATGAGCAACCGCCCTTTGCGCCCTTCCTCCTGTACTAGCCTTTTGCACTCCATCGGTGGAACCTCCGCAGCATGGGCCATGTAGCAGCATGCCAGGATAAATGCCTGCTTATCCTTTGGCTCAACGGCCACCGCTACGAGATCCTCAGTGGTGTAATTAGGCAGCATATATGAATGCAGCTGTTTCCTTACCATTACTACAGGTCGCACCCGTCCTTCCGTTTAGGCGTAGTAAACGCCAAACCCACGCGCACTAAGGCCAGAAACCTTTCCTCCCTATGAGAGCCACGCTCCTGGATCAGCGCCACGTCAAACGAACCCTCCTCAAGGGTCAGGAGAAGTTCGCTCGACGCATGGCGGCTTTGCTTTTCCTCTGAATCTTCTTAGAGGGCAAGCTGTGTTATACGCAGTCATAAGCGTCCTTGTTAGGAATTCATTCCATTCCTCCAGTTCCTCTACATTAGCAACTTCTTTGGGTTGCCCCAGTTTTGTTTCTACATGTTTCTGGAATTTAGTCCAGTTCGTTGACCTAGGGTTTCTAAAGGTTCCTCCCTTCTCTACCCTCTTTAGGGGGATGCTGAAGCTGATATACGCATGGTCGGGGAAGGACGGCCTATCAAGAACCATCCAATCATACCTTGATATATCACGCTCGGAGCTCAATGTAATATCCAGAACATTACTGGATGTTGGACCAATGTATGTAGGGACATTTCCCCTGTTTGCTATCTGCAAATTGGTTTGCAGGATGTAACAAATTAGAGATTCGCCTCTCTCGTTCGTATCTGCTCCTCCCCACGCATTGTTGTTGTTGTTGTTGTTGATGTAGCGATAAGGTTGCTTCCCGAAGGCTTTGGGGAGTGTTATCGATGTGATGGTCCTTTGCCGGATACAGATCCGGTACGCTCCGGTACCATTGCACCATTAAGGTGATAGCCATACCATTACTACAGCTCGCACCCGTCCTTCCGTTTACGCGCAGTAAACGCCAAACCCACGCGCGCTAAGTCCAGAAATCTTTCCTCCCTATGAGAGCCACGGCTCTTGGATCAGCACCACGTCAAACTAAACCTCCTCAAGGGTTAGGAGGAGTTCGCTCGACGCCAATTTACTATGTTGAAGGTTTATCTGTAGGACTCGCAGCACCATTGGGCTGTTTGTCCCCCTCCAGCGTATTCGTCTTGACGTCGTCGTCCTCTCCTTGCCCTTTTGGTTTAGAGTATTCGAGGCCCCCTTCAGCCTCTCGTGACTGTTGTGCCGGGTGTTCCTCTGTGCGAGTCACAGCACCATTTAGCGGTTGGTCCTCTTGTAGCACGTTCGTGGTGACGTCGGGGACCTCCACCTGTCTTTTTGCCCTTAGACTTTTGAGGTCCTTTTCGACTTCGCCCACCTCTAGCGTGTTGGGTTTTTTATCCTCGGGACTTCTTTTCCTGAGTCGCATGTAAATTTTGCCAGTGCCAAAGGACATTTTGCCAAGCTGCGTGTACAAACAATCCTCCGCCTGCTTGTTTATTTGGAAGATGTAGAACTGACCATACTCGGTAGGCCGAGATGCAGTAAGTACCTTCCAATCCTGTGTCGGTATGTTCGGACTCTGATTCTGCAGAAGTCGCAGTGTATCCTCCGACTTCATCACTCATGGTATCCATGCCTTAGATTTTGGTACCGTAGGGATTTGCGCTTTATCCACTACCTCAAACCGCGCGTTCGTGCCTTGCCTTTGGAGGTTTGGAACCACTTCCTCCATCCACCACAAGCTCGCGATGTTGTCGCACGCTCTCATCTTCACACCATTATACCATCCCCCCGAATCAAAGGTTGGAAGGGGCTTACTTGGTTGTTCCCGCATCATCTGAAGCATTAAGCTAATAAGCTCCATTTCCACAGATTTCCACCTTTCAGTAGTCATTTGTCTGAAAGGACTGCTACGATCAACCCGCGCCACAGTGAGTGACTGCTTTGCTTTCATCTTCTCGGGAAAAGCAGGACTCTTAGTGTTATCTCCCTTTGGCACCTCCGAGAAAGCCGGAGTCTTAGCGTTAACTCCCTTTAGCGCCTCCGAGAAAGCCGGAGTCTTAGCGTTATCTCCCTTTGGCTTATCTCCTACTTCCGTAGTTGGAACTTCCCTCTGACTCGCAGCTTTCTAGGTAGTTGCTACCTCGCTATTGTAGCCCATATGTCTTACAGCGTTGGGCCTACTGGTCTTGTCTATCCGACTGCCCTGCCTCGCGGCTCTAGGACTGGGTCCTTTCTGCCTCTTTAAAGCAGGCTTCCTGCCTTCCGCCGAACGTTGTCTCTTCATTCTGCCATTCGACGCTTCCTCCTCATCGTACCGGTTGCAGAACCGAGGGTTTCTCGCAGCAAACCTTTCGAACTGCCTTCGACCTACTTCTACCGCTTCATGGGCCCATTCCAATCGCTCGATCTCCACTTCTGTTGGGCCGACCATTGCTCCCAAGCGTTGTACAATTCTTAGTGCTGCACGGTTCTGCGAGAGAGCTATTTTACTTCCTCTGCTCCGTACCCTTCTCCACTCTTCTACTCCGTTTTCATTTGTGTGCTTCTCCAACACGCAGTTCATTGAATCAGCACTACTGTTGCTCCCCGAGTCCTGTGCATCGCTTAATTCGTATTTATCGTCCTTGGATTGCGACTCAGTCCACCTCTTTACATCGTCCTTATTGCAATCAGGTAATGAGTGGTTCATCTTGGTCGTACGACCACCTGCCCGACAAGGCGGGCTGAGCGGTCCAGTCTTATATACGGGGAAAGAACCGTCCACCACAGCAGTGCCCCCTACTGTGGTAAGGCCATAAATACTTCCCGAGGTGACCCGGTATCGGGAAGGCTCCGTTCGAATACAGCCGAATTTATCCCCTGGCTGCAAATCATCCAATAGGCACGGCCCGCATAACACCCTGGATTAGGGGGTTGACAGTTCTTGGTCACAGACTTCCCACCGCCCTCCTATGAGGCAAAACGGCGTAGATGTCAGTTCTAAACAGCTTCGCCTCATAGTCGGGCGCTATGGTGTTCGGCTAAGCCCTCACTCCAACAACAAGGTGCCTACCCTACCCTAGTGACGGGAGTGGCCCCCTTTAATTCACACAATACACATTTGTGTTGCTTCCCCCTGCTCTTCGTTTTACGGTACAGAATAATCTGCAAATATGGCCAAGTAAATAAGTAAACGTAATAAATAAAGTTCTGCGTAATTTAGTAGTTGTAGGATGGGTGATTCGCTCAGGTTTATTGAGATTTATATCCCTTTTTTTAATTCGTTCACGACTTTTCATCCATGAACATGGAATCGTACATCAGGTTGTCCTCCCGAATAATTGAGTTCGAGGCCGACTTTAATGACATAGGTGCGACTCTGCAAACAGTACACACTCTAGCAAAAAGAGTTGCAAAGCAGAGACCGCTCTCCATGAATTACTTGACTCTGACACGCTTGACGCAAAAAAGATTTCAGCGGTCAAGATAAAACATAAAGCGGCATATGCCATATTCCTGCGATGCATGTCTAACATCGCTGAATTTCAAGCTAAATTGAAGCAGGAAAAAGATAGTGAGGTTCGACCTGAAGGAGAACGCGCGCGTGAACATAGTATTCCCCAGCTTGCGACACTGAGGTATTCAAGGGTGACTAACTATCTTGGCCAACATTTCGTGGCCTGTTCACGGCCATCTACAAAAACAATAGTCGCCTAATCCCGGTAGAAAAGTTGTTCCACCTTAAACAAGATACTCAAGGCGAAGCAAAGGACATCGTGAAAAATTGTGCACTGACAACTGAAGTCTTCGAGGCAGCATGAAAAGCGTATGTGAGAGATACGAGAATAAACGGATTCTCGTAAACTCACAACTGCAAAATTTGTTTAATCTGAAAAAGATAGATAGCGAGTGCGGCAGCTCAATTAAAGCTTTACTGCGCGACATAAGCAATTGTTTGGCATCCCTAAAAACTCATCAGATAGATATTTCAAATTTGGATGCGATCATCACCTATTTATGCTCTACAAAATTACCAGAAATACGTTGGCTCTATGGGAGCAGAGCATTGACCACAAAACGGACATATCCAAGTGGGAGGATATGGACAAATTCCTATCTAATCGGTTTCAGACACTAGAAACAGTGTCTGGTTTTACAGGGAATAATAAAACATTTAAAATGGTTTGGTTGTGCGTTGTACACACACCTGAATTAAATCGTGTGTATGGCAATTATCAGATGCCTTTTTTTGTGTTGATGAAAATTTAGACTCTTTTTGTTACAGGGTAGCATATTAACTGATTTAAATACATGGCATTGAAATTGTTGGCTGTGTACACGACATCTCCCTTTTTTCTGAATGCTTATGCTTATTTTTATATAAAAAAAAAAATTATAATAAACGTAAGACGCGATAACCTCCGAAGAGATCTAAGGCCGAGCTTCTCTTCCAATTTGCGTCGTGCTCCTCTTGATTTTCCCCACAAATTGGCCCGGACGGGACCTACATGTTTTAACCGACTCCGAACGACATCTGCAAGGCAGATGAGTTTTCACTGAGAGATTTTCATGGCAGAAATACAACCGGAGCGCTTGCAAACACTGCCGAGGGGCGACCCCGCTTATAAAAATTTTCTTCTAATTGAAAAACCTTATTTCTAAAATTTTTGATGTTGCTTTGCCCGGGGTTTGAACCCAGGGCATCCGGTGTGGTAGGCGGAGCACGCTACCATCACACCACGGTGGCCGCCAATTAATTTAATTTAATTAATTATTAAAATAAATTCCTATGCTATTTTCTTTTTTTTATTTTGTTTTCTAGCCATTTTGGGCTTAAATTTTTTTTTTATATTTGGTAAAACATTAGTAAACATTTCAAAAAAAATGCTTCACATTTAAGGAGTTTTATAAAAACGACCTAAGCACTTCATTTTGATTTTGGATGTCCTCTTCTGGGAACATAACTCAATAATTAGGAAAAAAAAATTGTTTACAGCAAAAATATAATTTTTGCTTGTCAACAGGCAGCCGCTTAAAAATAATGTCTAAATTGTCAAAATGACTTCCCAATTAAGCTAATATACTTATTATACTTATAATTATTATGCTGCCAGTCCTGGTGTTTATATTGTAACGAATTTACTGCAAATCCTCTTATTTGCAACCTTCTGCTAAGTTCGAATCACTAAACTGTTAAATAACACCACTATTTAGTAATGCAAAATGGTGTTTATTAAAGTACTTCACAATAAATAACTCTACTATTGCTCGACGGATAGCGTGCTTAATAAAAACTGATTGTAGCGCCTCTACTATTGCTGCCTTTATACTCTTTGATTTCCTTGTTGCATCTTCTAGGCGCTTCTGTTCTAGAATCTACTAGTTGGTTATTTGCTATAATTATAACTACAGATGTACGTGTGTAGCTCTCATATGCGCGTGTGTTTGTGAGAGACACTTCCACAATTATAATTGCATATCTCAGATAAGACATCTGCATGTGTTTGTGCGTTGCCTCTCCGCTGCTTGTACGTACATATATGTAGACATAATGATTGAATTATTGATGTGCATTCAGTCACTGCTTAGCATTGGCTTAGAGATGGCAGTACCCCTTAGTGTTGCTAATATTCGTAACAATATCATCTTATCACCATTAAAAATGTGGAACGCTTCACGATTTTGGTGTCATCCTTGAGCAGGGGAAATGCTAATCTTCTCTGTATCGTTCCAATTTTAGTGTATGTTCGTTCGAAGTTTTTCAATTGCCGCAATTTTCATTTTTGTTGCCCGAATTTAATTCATCTTCTCTCTATTTTTTTCTTTCTTTTACAAGGCTTAGGCTGTAAGCAGCCAGTAAGATCCTTACCAATGAATTAGGCTGAGTAATCACACAGTGTAATCAAGGCAGGAGCCATATAAAAGATAAAAATAAAATAATCGGCTTGAGAGGTTTCAACATCAATGGGTGAATGCTGTAACGAAGCTTTTTCGTGCCCCGTTGCTTCTTTGATATTTGCTGGGGTATACTCGCCGTGCCCAGGGTTCGTTTACAATAAATTTGTATTAAAGGGGCACCTTGCAAATCGATTTAATATAAAAAAACTTCACTCTCTTTATTGGTTCTAAATTCTATAGTTAAAATAAAACGTGTTTGTATACTTCATTTTCAATTTCACTTGGATTATCTTGCGGTATCCTTGATTGCAGTGGCGGGCCTTAGCGGTCCGGCCGTATCCCGTTAGCTGGGTCCCGTTAGTATGTGGCGTCGGTGCCTTGACGCGCCTTATGACGGCGTCTCTCTCTTCTGCGGTGCTCTGTCGCGCCTTACGTCGGCGTCTACTTGTATTGCTGAGGCGATGCTCTGTCGCCGTGTTCCGTTAGACGGATCCCGTTAGTGTGTGGCGTCGGTGCCTTGACGCGCCATACGTCGGCGTTTACTTGTATTACTCTGCTGCGCCTTGCGTCGGCGTCTATTTGTATTGCTGGTTGCTGGGTGATTCTCTGCCACGCCTTGCGTCGGCGTCTACTCGTATTTGCTGGGCGATACTCTGTCGCGCCCTACGTCGGCGTGTACTTGTATTGCTGAGGCGATGCTCTGTCGCGCTCTACGTCGGCGCTTACGTGTATTACTCTGTCGGCGTACCTCTGCTGCGCTCTGCCGCCGCGCTTGGCGCTGGCTTACCCTGGCTGCGCTATGCGTCGCCGCGTTGACGTAACCTCTGTCGGCGTACCTCTGCTGCCGCGGTTCGCACTGGCTTACCCTGGTTACGTTGTGCGTCGGCGGACATCTGCTGCGCTTTGCTGCCGCGCTCTGCGCTGGTTTACGTGCGTTGCCGCTCTGCGGCCTCTGCCGGCGTACTTCTACTGACGGAGGTGAGCGGGTGTCATCTGTCGCGGTTGCGCGTTACTGTGGCGGGGCCTTTGGTCTCTGGGGGTGATGCGTAGAGAAGGTCAACCGCAATCACCATTCCACGACTCGCTCCTATGAAATGGATTCCTATTGCATAGAGAAGGTCAACTGCAATAGGGATATACTTCGCTAGTAGCTCTGGTCACGACCACAGCTCCGTGCTGACTGACTCTGGTTACGTTGTGCGTCGGCGGACCGTTGCTGCGCTTTGCTGCCGCGCTCTGCGCTGGTTTACGTGCGTTGCCGCTCTGTTGCGGCCTCTGCCGGCGTACTTCTACTGACGGAGGTGAGCGGGTGTCACCTGTCGCGGTTGCGCGTTACTGTGGCGGGGCCTTTGGTCTTTGGGGGTGATGCGTAGAGAAGGTCAACCGCAATCACCATTCCACGACTCGCTCCTAGGAAGTGGATTCCTATTGCATAGAGAAGGTCAACTGCAATAGGGATATACTTCGCTAGTAGCTCTGGTCACGACCACAGCTCCGTGCTGACTGCCTGCTGGTCTACGTGCGTTGCCGCTCTGTTGCGGCCTCTGCCGGCGTACTTCTACTGACGGAGGTGAGCGGGTGTCACCTGTTGCGGTTGCGCGTTACTGTGGCGGGGCCTTTGGTCTTTGGGGGTGATGCGTAGAGAAGGTCAACCGCAATCACCATTCCACGACTCGCTCCTAGGAAGGGGATTCCTATTGCATAGAGAAGGTCAACTGCAATAGGGATATACCTCGCTAGTAGCTCTGGTCACGACCACAGCTCCGTGCTGACTGACATCTGTGCTGCTGTGTCGCTCCTTTTATGGCTGTTGTGTTTGGTGTTGCTAGCTCGAATGGTTGCGTTGCCATGGTTGCTGTTCGATGTTGCGAACGCTCGTTGCGTTGCTGAGATTTGTTAGTTTGTTGTGTTGGCATTAAAGTGTTGTGCTTGCCCGTTGTGTTGCTGAGACTTGTTGGTTGGTCTGCTGCTATAGCCTTTTGTGACTGGCTGTTGTGTCAATGCTGTATTGAACGTGTTAGTTGGTCTGTTGCTATAGCCTTTTGTGACTGGCTGTTGTGTTAGTGTTGTATCGGGTATGATGTATGCTGTATTGAACTTGTTGGTTGGTCTGTAGGTATAGCCTTTTGTGACTGGCTGTTGTGTTAGTGCTGTATCGAATATGATGTGGGGTCGTTTTGTGTGGGCCAAATTAATGGTCTTATATTTGGTCCTCACACTCCCCCCCCCCCCCCCCCCCCCCCCCCCCACACTTCGGAGAGTGAGCCCTCGGTATTCAGTAGTCGTATGTGGGCCCTGCCTTTTACCACCGTGACGGTGTATTCCCGTGTGCGAAAACTTACGCGGGAGCGTCCTTTGCCTTCGGCGATGCGTCGTAAAATGTCTCGCACGCTTTCTGCAATTTTCGGGAATTGGTTTAGCGTTGGTCCATCCACGTCGTGGGCCTCGATTATCACCTATTGGTGGCCTGCTGTTGTTTGTTGTGGCTCTGTTTCGGCGTCTGGTGCTACCGGTTCAGTGTTGTCTTCCGGGATTGGTTGTTTGACTGTGTACGGATTGTATGTGGTGGTTATGGTTTGCGTAGTCTTCGTGGACTCCCGACCGTCCCGTAGAAATCGGTTCAACATTTCCGTGCGCTTCTGGCTCGCCATTTCCTCGGTGAACGGCTGTCTGCACAGTCGGGTACTCCTTCTCCTCTCCCTGTGTATCGCAATACCCTCTCCATGTTCTCGGCTACGTATACGCCACAGTCGTTGTTGTTGCATTGTTGAGGGACCTCGAGTACTAGCTCCTGGGCCTTAAACCCGTCATACCCGTACCGCTGTACATACTCCCACCGAAGGAAATCCACCCAAGCCTGTGTTGCGTGCTGAACTTTGGCCCTGTGCATCGAGTCCGCTATCCATACGTACCGCTCCTGCCAGCATTCCGTGTCAGTGATGTGGTGTGTGACTGCTGCGTTCGCCAGGCCGAGTAGGTACCAGTGTTTGGCTACGTTGTGGGGCGCAAGGATCACGCTCTTGCCAAACAGGTCGACGTTCCGGACCCAGCCGTGTATGCGTCGGTAATTTTCCTCCGTGTTCCTCTTCTAAGTCAGCTGCCAGATCACGAAAGGGCTGAGAGTCGTATTTTGTTGTCCGTGTTGCTCTTCCAGTCCCTTTGCCCAAGCGTCAATGACGGTATCCGTTAGCCATCTAGATCCCTTGAGGGCGTTGAGGTCAATAGCGTAGAGTGTTATGCCGCCTGGTCCTGCCGGGAATATTGTTTTGGTCGTTTCCCTCTCTGGTGGGGCTGTGTCCTCATTCGAGGAGAGCTCAATGATCGCTTGCTGTTGTTGTTCCGGTGGGCCTGTGTCCTTGCCAGAGGAGAGCTGGCTGTTAGTGGTGATGTGCTGGTCTTGTTGTGGGCCTTGGTCGCGACTTCCTCCCATTTAGATATGCGCGTGGTGCGTGTCACGAGTTCCGTTGCCCGTCTGGCTGCTTCCGCCGCGCGTCTGATGTTGGTGCTGGCATAAGCTGCGGCTGCGGCTGACTCGGTATTCGTGGTGTTGGTGTAGGTGTCTGCAGTGTTTGGTGATGTAATTGTGCGTGCGACGTCAGCGTACGTGCTTGCGTGTGTAGTTGCACGCATGTTGTTGACGTCGCCGCCTGTGGTGTTCGGTGGTGTGATGATACGTGCGACGTCAGCGTACGTGTTTTCGCGTTTAGTTGCACGCGTGTTGCTGACGTCGGCGCCAGTAGCGCTTGGTGGTGTAACGTTGCGTGCGACGTCAGCGTACGTGTTTGTGCGTGTGGTTCCACGCGTGTTGCTGACGTCGGCGCCGGTAGCTCCTTCCAACAGTACTACCCTGGGGCGCTTTGCTTCCTCCTCCTCGTAATGCTGGCGCATACGCTTGACGCTGTTGTTTAGTTTGGAGTTATGGCTCTCAATCTTAGGTTGTTGGTTTTTTTTTTTTTTTTTTTTTTTTGAAAAGAAATTCGTAGCAAAAGCACGTGTTGTCACCTCGGTGGTTTGCGATAGAATGACCGGTTGTCGTTGTTTTGCATAATGCCGTCGTGCTTGAAGTTACTGCTGCTCGGTGCTGTTATACTATGAATGGTTCCAGATGAGGCTTCAGGGGTGTCGTACCCGGCGTTATCCGTTCTTGATGATGTTGAATTTTGAATAGTCCCAGGGCTGTCGTACCTGGCGATATCCGTTCTTGATGATGTTAAATTTTGAATAGTCCCAGGGCTGTCGTACCTGGCGATATCCGTTCTGGCTGATGGTGTACTTTGAATAGTCCCAGGGCTGTCGTACCTGGCGATATCCGTTCTTGATGATGTTAAATTTTGAATAGTCCCAGGGCTGTCGTACCTGGCGATATCCGTTCTGGCTGATGGTGTACTTTGAATAGTCCCAGGGCTGTCGTACCTGGCGATATCCGTTCTTGATGATGTTGAATTTTGAATAGTCCCAGGGCTGTCGTACATGGCGATATCCGTTCTGGCTGATTGTGTACTTTGAACAGTCCCAGGGCTGTCGTACCTGGCGATATCCGTTCTTGATGATGTTGATTTTTGAATAGTCCCAGGGCTGTCGTACCTAGCGATATCCTTTCTTGATGATATTGAACTTGGAATAGTCCCAGGGCTGTCGTACCTGGCGATATCCGTTCTTGATGATGTTAAATTTTGAATATTCCCAGGGCTGTCGTACCTGGCGATATCCGTTCTGGCTGATGGAGTATTTTGAATAGTCCCAGGGCTGTCGTACCTGGCGATATCCGTTCTTGATGATGTTGAATTTTGAATAGTCCCAGGGCTGTCGTACCTGGCGATATCCGTTCTGGCTGATGGTGTACTTTGAATAGTCCCAGGGCTGTCGTACCTGGCGATATCCTTTCTTGATGATATTGAACTTGGAATAGTCCCAGGGCTGTCGTACCTGGCGATATTCGTTCTTGCTGGTGTTGTTCTCTGAATAATTTCTGGCGCGGCTCCAGGATTCTGTGTGTGCTGGGCAAGGGGTCTGGTTAGCACGAGGTGGCCTTCTCCACATGATATGGTGGCTCCCATGCTTCCTAGCGTATCTAGGCCCAGTATGATGCCGTCGATCGCTCCGGGCATGACGTGTAAAACTGTGTGGAGTGACGCTTCTCCGAGGCGCACCTCAGTCCTTATGGCGTCGAAGATGGTAGTGCTAGTCCCATTTGCCATCGTTATTTTGATGGCCACTCTCACCATTTCTCCGCTTCCCGAGCTCACCACACGTTCTGCTAAGCTGCTCGAGACGAAACTTCTTGATGCCCCTGTGTCGATGACCGCCTCGGCTGATTCCGCGCCGAGCTTGGCTACGGCATAGAGGCGACCATGCTCTTGGTACATTGTTACTGCCGTTTCAGCGCTGGGTTCCTTGGGGATCGTTACTGCCGTTTCGGCGCTAGGTCCCTTGGGCTCACGGCGCCTTCTTCTTCGTGGGGCTCTCTGTCGTTTCCCTGACGTCAGCGGCAGCATTCGATGGTTCGTATGTCGTTGCGGCCACATTCCCAGCAAAAAATTTTCTGTGGGTTTCGGCACCTATTGGTGTCATGTCCTCGTTCGCCGCATCTCCTGCATACGCCGTTGGGGTCGTATCTCTTATTGCTTGGAGGCGTGCGGTTCGTTAGGTTCGGTGGTGGTGGTTGTGTTTCAGGTTTTGATGGTGACACCCGGGTTGTGTCACTGGCGATGTATCGCGTAACTTCGCGGTGATGTCCGCCTGATGATTTTCGATAGTCCTCGCGTATGTTCTCGTATTCTTCGGCGAGTGTCAGGAGCTTTGCGAGATTAGTGAAGTCCCTCCGACGGATTTAAAGTTGGTAATCGGGGTGGCTGTTACGGAAGATTCGTTCTAGCCGCTGTTCGCTGGTGTACCCTGCGTGTCCCATCAAGCTCTGGATTCCTAGTACGTAGTCCTTATACCTCTCCTTGTTGTGCTGCCTTCGTTGGCGTATGTCTTCGTCGAGCCGCTCGAAGTACCTGAATGGTAGGAAGAAACGTAAAAAATCCTTTTTGAAGCTTGTCCACTCTCCCCAGTGCGCATTGCTATTGCGGTACCATTGTAGCGCGGCGCCCCCTAGTAGCTCGGGCATGGTTTTTGGCAGGAGGTCCACGTTTAGCGCGTATACTTCGGTTAACTCCTCTAACCGTTCGATGAACGCTAACGGGTCCCGTCCACCTTCATACTTTACGGACCACTTTCTTGCCTGGTCGATGATGGGCGCGAACACCACGGTCGGTGCTTGAGTTACCTGACATGTATAGTTCATGGCTGGTGCCGTCATTCCCGCTGGTAAGTAAGGTTGCGTGGGTTGAGATGTGCCGGTTGATGATGCCGTAATTTCTGATGGTACGTGCTGTTGTGTGGGTACTGTACTCCTGGGAGGTGCCTGAGATGTACCGTTGGGTGGTACCGCTATTCCTGATGGTAAGTACTGTTGTGTCGGTACTGTACTCCTGGGAGGAAAGGCGAATTTAGTTTGTTCTACTGTTGTAACCGCGACCTTCGATGTGCCTCCTCCGTTCGACGGAGTCGGTGTCTTAACCTCATTTACGTTGCTCATGTGCGTAGTTTACTTGTAGGTGGCTTGTAGGGATAAAAACTTTTCTTGGACTTCCGAGTCCGTATTTACCTTTGAGGCCAGTGCTGCTAGGCGCTTTCGGATTTCTCGGGTGGTACCTGTCTGCTCAATACCCAATTCCTGTGTTATGGATATCAGCTGCTCCTTTGAAGTGTTGTCTAACCACGTGGTATCAATCTGGTCGGCCATTTTACGGTTAGGTTCCTAGTCAGGAATGTTCCTTCTGACGTTGTACGATTTGCAGGGTCCCTGCTCGGGCGCCAATTGTAACGAAGCCTTTTCGTGCCCCATTGCTTCTTTGATATTTGCTGGGGTATACTCGCCGTGCCCAGGGTTCGTTTACAATAAATTTGTATTAAAGGGGCACCTTGCAAATCGATTTAATATAAAAAAATTTCACTCTCTTTATTGGTTCAAAATTCTATAGTATAAAATAAAACGTGTTTGTATACTTCATTTTCAATTTCACTTGGATTATCTTGCGGTACCCTTGATTGCAGTGGCGGGCCTTAGCGGTCCGGCCGTATCCCGTTAGCTGGGTCCCGTTAGTATGTGGCGTCGGTGCCTTGACGCGCCTTATGACGGCGTCTCTCTCTGCTGCGGTGCTCTGTCGCGCCTTACGTCGGCGTCTACTTGTATTGCTGAGGCGATGCTCTGTCGCCGTGTTCCGTTAGACGGATCCCGTTAGTGTGTGGCGTCGGTGCCTTGACGCGCCTTGCGTCGGCGTTTACTTGTATTACTCTGCTGCGCCTTGCGTCGGCGTCTATTTGTATTGCTGGTTGCTGGGTGATTCTCTGCCACGCCTTGCGTCGGCGTCTACTCGTATTTGCTGGGCGATACTCTGTCGCGCCCTACGTCGGCGTTTACTTGTATTGCTGAGGCGATGCTCTGTCGCGGCCTACGTCGGCGCTTACGCGTATTACTCTGTCGGCGTACCTCTGCTGCGCTCTGCCGCCGCGCTTGGCGCTTGCTTACCCTGGCTGCGCTATGCATCGCCGCGTTGACGTGCCCTCTGTCGGCGTACCTCTGCTGCCGCGGTTCGCGCTGGCTTTCCCTGGTTACGTTGTGCGTCGGCGGACCTCTGCTGCGCTTTGCTGCCGCGCCCTGCGCTGGTTTACGTGCGTTGCCGCTCTGTTGCGGCCTCTGCCGGCGTACTTCTACTGACGGAGGTGAGCGGGTGTCATCTGTCGCGGTTGCGCGTTACTGTGGCGGGGCCTTTGGTCTCTGGGGGTGATGCGTAGAGAAGGTCAACCGCAATCACCATTCCACGACTCGCTCCTATGAAGTGGATTCCTATTGCATAGAGAAGTTTAACTGCAATAGGGATATACTTCGCTAGTAGCTCTGGTCACGACCACAGCTCCGTGCTGACTAACTCTGGTTACGTTGTGCGTCGGCGGACCTTTGCTGCGCTTTGCTGCCGCGCTCTGCGCTGGTTTACGTGCGTTGCCGCTCTGTTGCGGCCTCTGCCGGCGTACTTCTACTGACGGAGGTGAGCGGGTGTCACCTGTCGCGGTTGCGCGTTACTGTGGCGGAGTCTTTGGTCTTAGGGGGTGATGCGTAGAGAAGGTCAACCGCAATCACCATTCCACGACTCGCTCCTAGGAAGGGGATTCCTATTGCATAGAGAAGGTCAACTGCAATAGGGATATACTTCGCTAGTAGCTCTGGTCACGACCACAGCTCCGTGCTGACTGACTGCTGTGCTGCTGTGTCGCTCCTTTTATGGCTGTTGTGTTTGGTGTTGCTAGCTCGAATGGTTGCGTTGCCATGGTTGTGTTCGATGTTGCGAACGCTCGTTGCGTTGCTGAGATTTGTTAGTTTGTTGTGTTGGGATAAAAGTGTTGTGCTTGCCCGTTGTGTTGCTGAGACTTGTTGGTTGGTCTGCTGCTATAGCCTTTTGTGACTGGCTGTTGTGTCAATGCTGTATTGAACGTGATGGTTGGTCTGTTGCTATAGCCTTTTGTGACTGGCTGTTTTGTTAGTGTTGTTTCGGATATGATGCATGCTGTATTGAACTTGTTGGTTGGTCTGTAGGTATAGCCTTTTGTGACTGGCTGTTGTGTTAGTGCTGTATCGAATATGATGTGGGGTCGTTTTGTGTGGTCCAAATTAATGGTGTTATATTTGGTCCTCACAATGCTTCTTTATTCAAATATTGTCAGCTTATTTATACTATTTTATTCTAAACATATTCTTACATACATATTTATTTTAAGCATACATACTTAGATACATATTTAGCTTAAGCATACATAAAACTCGACACAATATATGTACCTACACACCTGTGTTGAGCTGTGAATTCTGTGGGAAATTCAACGTCCGCAAATTTGCCGGAATGCAAATTTGGTTTGGTTGTGCGTTGTACGCACACCTGTATTAAATCTTGTGAATGGCTATGCCTTTTTTTGTGTTGATGAAAATTTAGACTTTTTTGTTACAGGGTAGCATATTAAATGATTTAAATATTTGGCATTGAAATTGTTGGCTTTGTCACTACGGAATGTCACTTCTGAAGTGCAAAAATCAAACGCGTTGCGAAAAATCGACGGAAATCCCTAAGAAAAGACTTGGTGCTTTTCAAACAAAAGTATCTAAGCAAACAACAAAATCAATTTGTAAAATGTGCAAATCCCCTGAGCACAGATTACGCAATTGTTCACGCTTTTGCGAGTTAACCCCGGTAGAAAGGATTAAATTCGTTAAATTCCAAATGGCTGACTGAACTGTTTATCTCCGGGACACATAGTGACGAGGTGCACCAGTTCTTACAGCTGTTCCAAATGCCACTCTCGTCACCACAAGCTCTTGCATGCGGATACACTTCAGCACTGCGGTGCGCAGCCCTTTAAAAGATGCGGATAATACCGCGTCAACTTCGGCACAGGCGGGGAGAAGGCAGGAGTCGGGACAACAACCTTCCTCTACTAACCAGAATTTTAAATCCTGCCATGCCAATTCCAGCAAAGGTGTGCTATTAGGAACTGCCCGCGTACACATTCACCATAATGGTACCGACTTCTCCGCGCGGGCATTAATTGATTCTGGGCCTGAAATTTCCTTTATAACTGAAAAACTGAAACGTAGAATCGATTTGCCAGCGAGTCAAATGCATGCCCAGGTTTCAGGCATCACAGTTGCTGTGTCAGCTCAGGTGAAAGAAGCATCCAACAGTGAATTACGTTCACCAGTGGATCCCTGCTTCAGCCTGACTACATCCGTTCTCGCTCTACTGGGAATCTTCCATCCTGCCATATCACCGCAATGACTATGCAGGCATTTCCAGACGTGGTTTTGGCAGACAAGGGGTTCTAGGTCAACGAAGACGTAGACCTCATACTTGGCGGAGACACATATCCCCAAATTATAATAAGCGGTATAAAAAAGAATATACTAAATACACTCTTGGCCCAAGAGACAGCGTTCGGTTGTATACTAACCGGTCGAATCGAAGCACGGAGTCCAACGAAGAGCATCGTGCCATTTTACAACGAGGTTGCGTTAAACCATCACTTAAAAGCTTTCTGGGAAGTAGAAAATGTTCCCAAAAATAAAATGCTAAACGAAGAAGAAAGGTATTGCGAACAACTATTTAAAGAGACAACGAAACGAAATGAGAATGGAAGGTACACCGTGTCACTACCATTCAGGCAGGATTACCCTAATAATATTAATTTAGGACCATCCCTGAAGCCAGCCTGCTCTCAATTCTTCCGGAATGAGGGCGGCCAATAAAAAACACAGATTTAGGTAAAGAGTATGTACGAGTGTTGTCAGAATATGAAACCCTCGGACAAATGAGAAAAATAAAAAACAATATTCCATCCGACGATTCGGACAATTTTTTCCTGCTCCACCACGCCGTTGTAGAAGCAGGAAGTGCAACCACTGTTTAGACCGCCAGCCTAAATATTTAGGACCACCCTAACGCGCGCATTAGTTATTTTATTATTAATACCAGTAACGGCTAACACCAGTCGAGAGCTAACTTTGAAAGGGAAAAACTCAACGAAAGTTAGCTATCGACAGGTGCCGCGGACTTTTTCGCGGTCTTGACTCTTTCTTCTATTTTGGAACGTTCACAAGCCAGCAGCTAGCCCCAGGTGAGTAATCTAAACCAACCATTTTTACTCTGTAATAATTTGCATTTGACTTAATATTGCAAGTAATTATTTTCATTATTTGTGCATTTAATCAATTCTTGCTTTCCGTGAATTAATATTGCAAGTAACTATTTTTATAAATCGTAATTGCCAAGAGCATAGTGAAGTGTGCATTTAATTAATTCTTTCTTTTAACCAATACATTTTGTGTTTGAATTAATTAAACCCCTTTTGTTTAGGCAAGATGCCTAACTTTTCCGCATCTGAGTGCGATCCCCCTAATGCAACTTTGCAATTCGATAATCGAGACTCGATTTAATTTATACCCACCCACACCATCACCGCTCTATGCATGCGCATGCACGTGTATGTTTGTTTTGTCAGCACTTATGCACATGCATGTCGGCGTTATGTGTGGGACTTTCCCCTCCGAAAACGGAGGATTTTGCGGACCAACGGTTGTCGCCATCGATACAACCGGCCTCATGGATTTCAACAGCCGTTCTGTAAGCATCTGCCGCCAGCGATCTCTGCCGTTCTTCCTGCCAATATATTCAGGTAATATTGTACCCTAGTTATTTATATTTACTGAATAAATTTCGCCCATTATAACGAGAAATTCTCGTCTTTCTATTATTTTATTCCCGCATACACCCGTTCATTGAGATCGACCCGGTGCGCCTACCTCTCGCAAGGATCAGACGCACCCCGGCCGAACATTTGGTGCTATCTCCCCGAGAAAGGAACTAAAGCGCCTATATACAGTCCACATCACATGATATCAAAGCTGACCGCACCAACAAGGTTATCCGGCCAAAGTTATTTGCCACAATCAACAGCTATAGGACAAAAGTTGAGAAATTTTACTATTTTCAGATCAGCGTCAAACACTGAGCAATCGACAGCGAGCTGAAGCCACTGCAACACATCACAACCTACGTGCCACGCCAAACCAGAAAATCGCCACAAAGTAAGTGCAATATTTCTTGCCACTTTTTTTTGGTTATAATAAACTATACAAAAACCGTGTAAAAATATATATTCTGAGTGCCACACGCGTAGTAATCGTATTTAACCGCGAAAAGTGTGAATAATTTATTAGTGTCGAAAAGAAAGTTAAGTGCAAACGCGGCACATTAACGTTGTCTTAGATTCCTTGTGACTATCTGGTATGTCCCCCCACCAGCCGTAAGGCTCTCCAGACACAGCACAAGGAAGAGGTGCACATAGCCTCACTTTCAAAAAAATTCACGCCATTCGATTGCGGCAAATTTCAGTTTCTTTTGCGTCACTTTTATTTTCACTAATTTCTCTAATCAATCTTTGTTACACAATTTTGTTTTTTTGCATAAGATTTATTTCACGCTTTCACACTTTTCGTCGAGTTTATATCAACGCGCGCACTTATTTTATAATAAAATTAAACGTTTGGCGAGTGGCCCCCTTTACCTCGCACAGTACACATTGGTGTTGCTCCCCCTACTCTCTGTTTTACCGCACAAAATAATCTGCAAAGTCAGAAAATTAAACAAATTCAAAGCAATCAATAAAAGTTTCTCGTATTTAATTGTTGTTGGTTGGGTGATTCGCACAGTTTTTTAAGTTTTACATCCCCTTGTTTTAATTTGTTCACAAATTTTCATCCAGAAATATGGAAGCATATATCAGGCTGACCGACCGAATAATCAAGTTCGGGCCGACTTTAATTACATAAATGCGGCTCTGCACACAATACACACTCTTGCAATTCAGCAAAAAGAGTTGCAAGCTACGTGGGAAAAAGCAGAGACCACCCTCGAGGAGTTACTTGACTCTGACACGCTTGACGCAAAGAAAATTGCAGCGGTCAAGATCGAGCATAAAGCGGCATATGCCGTATTCCTGCGATGCATGTCGAACATGGCTGAACTTCAAGCCAAATTGAAGCAGGAAAGAGATAGTGAGGTTCGACCTGAAGGAGATCGTGCGCGTGAACACAGCATCCGCCTGCCAGCCTGTGATACTGAGGTATTCAAGGGCAACTACTTATCTTGGCCAACGTTTCGGGACCTGTTCACGGCCACCTACAAAAACAACAGTCGCCTAAGCCCAGTAGAAAAGTTGTTCCCCCTCAATCAAAAAACTGAAGGTGAGGCAAAGGACATCGCCAAGAAATGTCCCTTGACAAATGAAGGCTTCGAGGCAACCTGGAAAAACCTATGTGAGAGATAAGAGAATAAACGGATTCTCGTAAACTCACAACTACAAATTTTATTTAATATGAAAAAGATAGATAGTGAGTACGACAGCTCAATTAAAACTTTACAGCGCGACATAAATAATTGTTTGGCATCCCTAAAAATCCATCAGATAGATGTTTCAAATTGGGATGCGATCAGCAACGATTTATGCTCGACAAAATTACCAGAGAATAGGTTGGCTCTATGGGAGCAGAGCATTGACCACAAAACGGACATATCCAAGTGGGAGGATATGGACAAATTCGTGTCAAACGGTTTTCAGACACTTGAAACCGTGTCTGGTTTTACAGGGAATGCCGCGTCTAAAGTACAAAAATCAAACGCGTCGCGACAATCGACAGAAACCCCTACAAAAAAACTTGATGCTTTTCAAACAAAAGTATCCAAGCAAACAATAAAATCAAGTTGTAAAATGTGCAAATCTACGGAGCACAGATTACACAACTGTTCACGCTTTGGCGATTTAACACCGGTAGAAAGGATTAAATTCGTTAAATCCACAAACGGCTGTCTGAACTGTTTATCCCCAGGACACACAATGACGAGGTGCACCAATTCGTACAACTGTTCCAAATACCACTCTCGTCACCACACGCATGCGGACACACGTCAGCAACCGGCAGTGCGCAATCCTTTCAAAGATGCGGATAATACCCCATCAACTTCTGAACAGTAGTCGAACCAGAAAAACGTAGAATCAATTTTCCAGCGAGGAAAATGCATGCCCAGGTTTCAGGCATCACAAATGCGGTGTCAGCTGAGGTGAAAGAAGCATCCAACATCGAATTACGTTCGCCAATGGATCCCTGCTTCCGCCTGACTACACCCGTTCTCGTTCTAGCTAAACTCACTGGGAATCTGCCATCCTGCCATGTCAACGCAATGGCTATGCAGGCATTCCCAGACTTGGTTTTGGCATACAAGAGTTCTACGTCAACGAAAACGTAGACCTCATACTTGGCGGAGACATATATCCCCAAATTATAATGAGCGGTATAAAAAAGAATGTACTAAATACACTCTTAGCCCAAGAGACAGTGTTCGGTTAGATACTAACCCGTCGTATCGAATCAGCGAATCCAACGATGATCATTATGTCTTTCTACAACAAGGTTGCTTTAGACAACCAATTCAAAGCTTTCTGGTAGGTAGAGAATGTACCCAAAAACAAAATATTAAACGAAGAGGAGAGGTATTGCGAAAAATTATTTAAAGAAACAACGAAACGTGATGAAGATGGAAGATACACCGTGTCACTACCATTCCGGCAGGATTACCCTAACAATATTAATTTAGGACCGTCCCTGAAGCGAGCATGCTCTCAATTCTTCCGGAATGAGGGACGACTAATAAAAAACCCAGAGCTAGGTAAAGAATATGTTCGAGTGTTGTCAGAATAAAAAACGCTCGAACATATGAAAAAATAAAAAACAACATCCTATCCGACGATTCGGATAATTATTTCCTGCCCCACCACGCCCTTATTAAAGCAGAAAGTACCACTACAAAGGTACGCGTAGTATTTAATGCCTCGAGCCCTACGGCCAACGATAATAGCTTAAACGATATGCTCTTCCCAGGCCCAGTTCTACAAGCCGATCTACCCATCCTTATCTTACGATGGAGACTATACCGTTTCGACTTCAATAGCGACATCGAAAAGATGTATCGGCAAATTTGGGTGAACGAAAATCACACCAAATTTCAAAGTATAGTGCATCGCACTTCCCCGAATGGCCTTATTAGGCTTTACGAATTAAAGACGGTTGCCATCGGAGTGAATTGCGCTCCTTATCTCGCCATAAGAACGCTCCTACAATTGGCAGACGACGTAGCAAATCCACACCCTGCAGCGGCTAGCATAGAGAGAGAGTATGTACGTAAATGATGTTTTATCTGGAGGACACACAATAGCGTAAACCATCAAAGCAAGAAACGAGTTTCGCGAAGCGTTGCGCTCAGCTAGTTTTCCTTTACGCAAGTGGACTTCAAATTGTGGGGACATTCTAAAGGACATCCCCAAAACGGATTTGCTCAGCGAGGATTTCTTAGCATTCGTAGAAGCTAGTTCGGTAAAAGCCCTGGGAATACGATGGAACGCTCACTTAGACGTATTTTATTTTAAAACAGGGACGCTGGACAACCCGGAAAACATTACGAAGAGAGCGATACTATCAGCAATCGCCAAACTTTCAATCCCTTGGGATGGCTGGCACCAATGTTCATTGTGGCGAAAATACTCATGCAGAGTATATGGTTGGAAGGCACCGCTTGGGACGAGCCAGTATCGACCAGTACGCTGGAACGATGGAAAACCTTCACCGTCCAATATCTTGAGATCGATAAAATAAGGATACCTAGATGGGTAAACTTTTCTCCAGGAACCGACATCAAGATCCATGGATTTTGCGACGTATCCGAGAACGCTTATGCAGCAGCCGTTTACATGCGCCCTCTCTCTTCCACGATTGGAACTTTGCGGAGCCGTGCTGTTAGCGGAAATCACAGAATCAATCTTCAGGAACCTCAAATTGGGACCAGTAAAAGTGCACTTTTGGACATATTCAACTATCGTACTCGCATGGATACGAAAGCCGTCCTGTTCCTGGTCAACCTTCGTCGCACTTCGGATCACCAAGATCATCGACATGACCGGTTGCAAGGACTGGCTTCACGTGAACTCAGAGTCAAACCCAGCAGATTTAGGCTGTAGAGGATTACCTGCGTCTGAGGTGGGCAACAATTCGCTGTGGTGGCAGTTACCTTCTTGGCTGCAAGAAGACACTTCCCAATGGCCAGCACAAGAAAGTGACTACATCACCTCCGTAGAGGAAAATAAGGCGAAGACCTGTGCAACGACAACCGTACATACTACCGATGTTCTCCAACGCTTTTCTGACTTACCAAGGGCTTTACGAGTGCTATCCTATGTGAAGAGATTCTACCGAAGAACTCAACCCGAAACAAAAAATTCCTTCCATGTCATATCGCACCTAATACCCCCTGGTGAAGTTAAGGCCACTACACGGCTTTTAATTAAAATCTATCAGAAACAACATTGCAGTGCAGAATATAAAGATTTGAAGGCTGGAAAACCAATTGAAAGGGAAAAGTGCTATACTCTCACTTAATCCCTACATAGACCAACATGGCATCATTCGGATAGGAGGGCGACTCGGCGCATCAAAGACTTAGCTTTTAATGAGCGCCACCCAATCCTCCTCCTATACAACTGCAGCTTATCCCGTCTGACAGTCCTAATGTTTCATCAACAAAGTCTGCATGGGGAAAACCAACTCATGTTACGTCTGATACGTACCCAGTACTGGATACCTAACATAAAAACCATGATTGGGGCAATCATTCACAATTGCAAGGTTTGCACCATACATCGAAAACGGGCTCAGACCTAGCTTGTGGGTATTCTCCCTCGCGAACGCACGACATTCAGCAGTGCATTCACGAATACTGTAGTCGACTTCGCCGGACCCTGCGACATTAAAAGTTATCGCGGCAGAGTATGTCGACTATCCAAAGGCTATGTTTGCCTTTTCGTGTGTTTTTCCACACGAGCAACTCATCTGGAGGCCACTACTGTCCTCAGCACACCATCATTTCTTGCGGCACTTGCCCGTTTCATATCTAGGCGCGGATGCCCAAGAAATATGTAGTCCGACAATGGTACGAACTTTGTCGGAGTGTCACGATCCTTACGATCAGAATTCAAGACTTTTATCGCACAAGCGCGAGAGAGCGTTGTCTCATAATACGGCCACCGTTCACTCACTTGTCATTTCATCCCTGCGGGCGCTCCCCATATGGGAGGGCTGTGGGAGGCTGTAGTGAAAAGCTTCAAAAGCCATTTCAAAAAGATAATCTCACCACACAAATTCACCTTCGAGGATTTCCATACCCTCTTGTGCCGCATCGAGGCATGCCTGAACTCGCGGCCGCTCAGCCCGGCATCCAATGACCCAACGGACCTAGAGCCGCATAACCCAGGCCACTTCCTCACAGGCAGCCACCTACCAGAGCCAGATGCCACTGAGAGCCCTGCCTCGATGATCAATCGGTGGCAGAAACTCAAAGCCCTCCGTCAAACTTTTTGTAAACGATGGAAAACCGAATATCCATCCGAACTTCAGAAGCGTGTGAAGTGGAAACATCCCAAAGAAAATATAAAGGTGGGAGATCTCGCTGTCCTAAAAGAGGACAACTTATCTCCCAACGAATGGAGGTTAGGTCGAGTCGTCAACTTACACCCCGGCGAAGATAACTGAGTTCGCGTAGTCGACCTCGTAACCGAGAAGGATCAATTTGGACGACCTCTGGCCAAACTGATCCTTCTCCCAACGGAGGAGATGGATTGCGAGAAGACCAAGAGCTCCTCCTAACAATCCCTCCGTTCCTCTCCCTCCATTCCAAATACCATCTTCCTATCGGGAATCCACCAGAAACCCAGCGCTCGTTCACCCGAAACGAGGCCAACCAACAATCCTAACGCAGATACGCAATCCGCTACAGAACCTAAAGGCATTCGCAGACTCACGTGCTGCCACAGAAAGCAGATGCACTCAGCCAAAGGAATGAGGCCAACAAAAGTTTTTGTTCAAGGAATAGGGACAGCCATATCTAAATATGTATTCACATCCTTTTACAAAATATGATAATAATAATAAACTTGTAAATGCCAACAGGTTTTGGAAGAAAGTCTTAATTTTCTGGTCAAAATGTCGTGAAGCGATAAAGAGAAGAGAGATATGGGTTTGCACATTCTTTCCGAAGTTTTTTGAAAAATGCCGTATGTTGGAGTTATTCGCAAATACACTATTTCAAAATTTGCCTAAAATACTTCCTGTTGAGGTTATCACTTTTAGCAATTAAATTGTATCTTACAATGTGGCAACTACATTTCGTTTTCTGTGTGTCATAATTAAAAATATGGCGGATTCTGTAATTCTTCTTCCGTTTTTGTTATCTCTCTCTCTCTAAAAGATCTCGCTAAGGTGAACACTTTTCCTTTTGATACGTATTGTATATTTCATAAATTGTAATCAATACGCATCTATTAATTACATGAATTAAATCATTTATCACATAGCATAAACCTTTGTCGTTATTACTTGGTCTGTTCTACGTTTTTATTTTGGGTGATCCTGGAAAAATCTTCATTATCTTAACACTTCCTATCGGAGCATAAGTTCAGTGCATTTTGACAAAGGAGGGAATTAATTAGAAGCATTTTGAGATACTACGTTCTTGAGTGACTCTGAGATGCGGCGTTCTTTGTGACAAATCCTGAAATGGGAAATTTTTGAAAAATTCAAACCCAGAATCCACCCACGCCCTCAAATTAATTCACGAAAAAAAAAACATTTAATTTTCGCAATAACTCTTTGATCACATGTTTAGTGAAGGTGTATTTTACTATGCTATACCGACATCTGGGGAAGATGCGGCTTCGAAAATGTGTTGATTAGTGCATTTGTGAATACGGTAAAGATACGTAATAATGTAATACATAAATATTTCCTAGTTTTCACTTTGGAAAAAATTATTGAAAATATTAAATTGAATTAAATTAAACTCTTGTACTTTGTTTAGGTGGCCAATGCTTGTGCTTATTTATACGATCAACAAAGCTTTATTAACGCATTTTTTTTGCGTATTAACAATAATTTAATTAAAACTTAAACAAGTATCAAAACTCTTAGTCGTTGCATTCTACCTCGGTAGTGATTGCACTACCAGCGGGCTTGCTCTTACACACCTGTTTAACAGAATTGGCAACTCCGACATCAGTTTGAATAATGTAGAAAAAGTCCGCAAACTTATCCAATATGTACGCAAACCCGTCGGTTAGTCAATACTGGAAGACATTTGTCCCGGGGTTAACTTCACGAAAACACGCTAGTAAACAAATAATGCGCAGTCAATCCATACATACATATGTACGCTGCCCACTTGAAGGGGTAAATACCAAAGAAAATGAATTGTGCACATACCACATAAACGTAAACACGAATTGTCAGTACCTGAGTAATAGTAAACCGTACTGCAATTCTTAACAAGTATGTCCGCAGGGACGCACGGAAACTTCTTCCTTATGAGCCTCTGCCTGTTAAATAATGGCCAGATTAGCGCACTCGTCGCGATGTTACAACAAACCGCAACAAATAACATCAAAAAATAAACAGTTTAGTATTCCATTGTTAAAAAACACAAAAAAAGGTCATAGTGGGTCAGAGCAATTACAATTCGCACACTGTAGTCCTAAGAATTTCTTATCTGAGAGAGACGATATTCCCAGCTGTTTATGATTAGATTGGATTAGATTAGATTAGATTATTTATTTACTACGGCCAGAAGCCTAATTCGTAAATTTGAAAATATTACAGTTTTTTATCTTATAGCTAAGGTTTTACAATATTCATATAATTTTGTTTTAAATACTGTTATTTGGTTGCAACTTTTTATATCCATAGGCAGTTCATTGTATCTTTTCAGACCCTTGTAGAAAATGTTCTGTTGATCAATTTCAGTTCTTAAAAATGGCAATTTGAAATTATGTTTGCTCCTCGTATTTATGTTGTGAGTTTGCTCAACTAATGCTATATTTTTTTTTAAATACTCAGGTACATTTCCATGTTTAATATTAAATATGAATTTCATGGAGTGGAAAAAAATCTTTTGTTTCACACTTAACCAGTCTAAAGTCTTCAACATGTCAGCCGTTCGTGTATCTCTAGGTTTCTGAAGAATAAATCTCATGCATCTATTTTGAAGCTTTTGGAGCTTGTCTACTTCTTTATCCGATATTATGAATAGAATGGACGGGCAGTACACGAAGTGCGGTTCTATAACTGATTTATATAAGATTATTTTGTACTTTTTCTGAATGAATTTCGTTGTTCTCTGCATCACTCCTATTTTATTAGCAACTTTTTTAATTGTATAATTTATATGATCTTCAAATTTGAGTTTATTATCAATTATTATTCCTAAGTATTTTATACTGTTAACTCTTTGTATGATTTCATCATTTATTTTTAGCTCGGCTATATCCTCCTCATTGATATTCCTCCTTGTTATTATCATATATTTAATTTTATTTATGTTTAGTTTCAGTCTATTACCACACAACCATTTATACAAGTTATTTATTTCATGTTGCATTTTGGCGAGTGCAGTATTAATATTATTTTCACTTATCACGATTAATGCATCATCCGCAAAAAGTCTAATTTCACAACCTTCGATAGCATTGACTATGTCATTTATGTATATAAAAAATAATATAGGTGCCAATACTGAGCCTTGAGGTAACACTATGGGTACCTCTAATTCATCCGACGTCACAGCACTTATAACTGTTTTCTGCTTTCTCTGCTTCAAATAGTTGCGGAACCATTTAAGTTCAATATCAGTTATGCCAATCCGCTGCATTTTTTTTATTAATATCTCTCTATCCACCATTTCAAAAGCTCTTTTGAGGTCAAGGAAAACTGAAACCACTACTTTTTTGTTGTTTAGCTCTTCTTTCTAATCAGATATCACCAAGTTCAGCGCTGTCTCACAGGAGTGTTTTTTCCTAAATCCTGACTGTTGGTAGACTAATATATTATTTACTTCAAGATGATTCACCAACTGATTCTTAACAACGACTTCGAGAATTTTAGCATCACTTGGAAGGGTATTTATGGGTCTAAGTTCTTCAGGTTGCATTGTCTTTTTAACTTTTTCCACAGGTATTATTGTTGACGTTTTCCACATTTCAGGTACTACACCATCCTCTAAGCTGTTATTAATTATTTGAGCATAGAAATATCCGGTATACGATGTACAATCTTTTAGTACACCTTCGGATAGCAGTTTTCTTCCACCTATTTTATATTTAAAGTCTGTTAAGATATTAATAACATCATCGGTGGTAATTTCAGCAAACTTTAATTTTGAATGGACTTGTGTATCCTCTAGTGCTACTTGACAGGTTTCGATGTTATTATTAATTTCAATCACACTATTTACAAAAAATCTATTTAGACCATTCGCCAGATCGGTTTCGTTTTCAACCAGTATGCCATCCAGTATTACTTTTATCCCTTCGTTATCTTTAGTTTGGTTGACCGTTTGTTTGAGATATTTCCACATTTCTTTAGCATTATATTCATTCAAAATGATTTTATTCGCCATATACTTTATTTTTTTCAATTTGACAAATTTTTTGTAAGACCTATTTATATTTTTATATTCATCCCACTCTCCAGTTTGTAACGCACGCGTGTACATATTGTATTTATATTTATTCATTTGTGCCAATTCTGAATCATTATATTATTAATTAATTTGTCTTTTACATCAATTGATAAGTTTATAGTAAAGTTGAAGTTAAATGATCTAAGGACGCTTATTAAAATATCACTATTATATTTGTCCCATGCTATGATTTTTTTGGTCAGTCTCATCTTGTATACTTTGGACGTTTTAATATTAAATTTTATAGTTTCATGATCAGATATTTTGTATTCCTGCAAATTATTACAGAGAATTTCATCCGAGTTTGAAAATAATAGATCAATTTTCGATTCACTTGTATCTGTGATTCGCGTATTAAGTTCTATTTTTTGGCTCATCCCCATCACAGCAAATATCTCATTTAATTTAGTACTATATGTTGAAATGCAGTTCATGTTAATATTAAAATCACCGACTACTATATTATGGTTACTTTTTTCATATTTATCAATTAGAATTTCATTTAGGTATTCAACAAAAGCTGCATCACTAGTGCTCGGCGAGTGGTACAGAACTCCAATCTGCCACTTTTTATCAACCTTCTTCAGTTTTATTACAATGCACCAAACGTTTTCATTTATGTTATCATTATAGATTACTTTAACATCAATTGTACTATGTACATAAACTAACACACCTCCTGTGTGCCTACTATGGGAATCACATCTTATCATTTTATAGGTTGCTATTTTTAATTCATTGTCTAGAATATCTTTGGTTGTACAAGTTTCAGAGCACATATGATGCCTGGTCTATAAACTTCCGCCAACACTTCCAACTCTGATTTGTTAGCTACTAGGCTATTTATGTTTAAATAGATGCATTTAAAGTCATTGTTGATGTCTTTTGTGGATCGTTTTTGGTACTTTGATACTCTACGTTGCATAACATTAGCATGGTCCAGGTGAGCCATTGGCCTGATTGTTAGTTGCTAGTATCCTAGCCTTTGTTTTTTTACATTTAAGTGTTTTAAGTAGACAGGGCAATGTCTGCTATTGCAAGGGTGTTTGGTATCAAGCCCTAGATTTAATTTCTCATTAGCCCTAATACAATTTATGCACATGTTTTTGGTTGTTCCTTGCACTCCATGGGTTTATGTTTACCCAAGCATTTGCTACAAACATCTTCATTTTTGCATTCACTAGCTTTATGGTTGTATCCTTTACATTTAAACCACATTGTTATATCAACACCATCGTATACTTTGCACCTTTCCCATCCTATATTCAGTTTATCTAATTTTAACGCTTCAGTGAATATTTCCACATCCACCTCAACTATTGCATTATAATAATTTTTGTGACTAACTTTTACATTATATTGCTTAATAATTTTTACTTCACCCTGTTCAAAGCATTTATTTTGTTTTCGTAGACATTCAGTTAATTCATCACCATTCTTTTCAAATTGCATACCTGTTATAAATAAAAAAATAAAAATAAATGTAAGGCGCGATAACTTCCGAAGAGATCTAAGGCCGAGCTTCTCTTCCAATTTGTGTCGTGCTCCTCTTGATTTTTCCCTACAAATTGGCCGGACAGGACCTACATGTTTTAATCCGACTCCGAACGGCATCTGCAAGGCAGATGAGTTTTCACTGAGAGCTTTTCATGGCAGAAATACAATCGGAGCGCTTGCCAGACACTGCCGAGGGGCGACCCCGCTTAGAAAAATTTTCTTCTAATTGAAAAATCTTATTTCTAAAATTTTGATGTTGCTTTGCCCGGGAGTTGAACCCAGGGCATACACCTGTTATAAATAGTCTTGGTTTATATTCACGAGGTATCTTTATCTCATATTCATTGCTAATTTCTTTGTCCATTATTTCTTTTATTTTGTCTCTTTCATTTTCATCAACACTATCGATCACCATAATACCATTATTACCAGCTTTAATATCTGTTATCTTTAGTTCCTTAGGATTAATTTTATTGTTTAAATCTTTCTTGGGTTTTTCACACGATTGTTTTACTTTCGGTTTAAAAATAATAGGAGTACGTTTCTTTAATTCAGGCACTGTAGTAACTTTGCTTTTGTTTTCATCTTTTTTATTATTATTTTTCATTACTTCTGCATATGACAGCCCTTTTTCCTTATTATTACTACTAATTTTCTTTATTTCGTTACATATCTTTTCATTGTCTTAACCGATTATTTCAGTTTTATTTTTCACTTCTTCTATCATTTCATATAAGTTTTTTATCTCACTAATTTTTTTCTCAAACAGCTTTTGTGATCTTTCCATAGTTGCTACTCTTTGAGTATATCGACCCTCTACAGCTTCCAATAAAGCCTTTATTTCATTTTGGCTTTTCTTCATCACCTCTTCAAACTCATATTTATACTCATTTAATATTGTATTGTTTTTCTTCACACTCATTTGAATTTCTTGTAGCACCAAGTACATTCTGAATATATGTAACATATTCATCACACATAAATCGTGCCATAGGTTTTTCCTCAAACATTTTAACACAATATTTATCAACACCTGCACATGCAAGGCTTAAATGGTACACTTTATTACACACACCCTCGCATCGTATACCTGTCTCTCCTCTTATAGAGTGATTGCATTTCGCGCACATACCCATTTTGCTTTTGTCTTATTTCGATTTACTTTACCGTTTATTAGTATATGTATGTGTTTAAATTTGTTTATTAAATAAATTTATTTGAGTCTTTTTTCTCAAAGTTAACTCCTATTATATTAGGAATTCAATACCGTATTATTACATTATTTGTTACATTTTGTGAAGCGCGAACAAAACACTTTATTTTGCAAAACTTTTTATTAATTTTTTAAAATGTTTTACCACAATTTTCCTGCTCGAAAAATGTGCAAAAGGTTTTCACGTCTGCTCACGTCAACTCTATGCTATTAGATTAACTATTAACTGTGGTGCGCTACCAAATTACAAGCTACTTACAGAATATGTGTTTTTCTTACCCCACAATCCACTTGATTTCTTCTCTTTTCATCTCGCGGACGTAGAGGAGTTCTTAAAGCACGATAAGGTGCATCGAAGAACGTTGTTGCATCGTCACAAATTAGTTTTTATACATGATCTTAGTTTTAACCGACGAGATGTTTCTTCCGCAGCATTGGCCCATTGTATTGCATTTGCGGCTACACGAACAAGTAACTATACCAATGTGCTGAATCAAGCGGGTTTTTTGGTGCAGCTGGAATTTTAGAAAATGCTGACGAAGAAGCGAACTCGCCTGTCAGACACGAAATTATTGCGCACAAATATCCATAAACGATCTGGAAAAGTGACCAAAGATTATTTAACTGAATGTTCCTTAGACAGTTACTCGCTTACGCTTGAAACTGGAGCTGACAAGATTGAACCCAGGAAATTATTTATAGCCTCCAAATTGGTGATATGGACGTGCAGTAGTGATTTACAATGATTAGGCCCTGCTGTGCAAGAGTGCGCACCTTGGAGAATGGTTCTGCATATGCATATAGGCAAGGGAAGCGCACAGCGCGGTTATAGAATTAAGCACAACTGGCAAAAATCGTAGTGTATTACGCAAACGTATTAAATCTGCGTTAGCATCATAGTCTACATCTCGTGGCCCCGGGTTAACTATAATGCCGTATATAGATTGTGGATATGTGGCACCATGCTTTGGTGGCTTGTATTGCCTACCAAAGGTCCATAGCAGTATACCAAACCATCCAGTTCCTTTCGGTAAAGCGAAGCCGCAGAGAGAATTTGAGTCATATCACCTGAAACGAAGAAGAAAGTGCTGAGAAGAAAAGTACAAAATGTTCGAGGAGAAGTCTGTTACGGGGTCTTCTTCTTAATGAGAATTCAAATGCTTACAACCACCAATTTTAGTCTCCTTTCACGGCAGCTCGCTTTCTTAGTACCATTATTACCCGCCATTTCTTGTTCGGATATTTCGATTTCACGCCGACGAAATACATGACAGGTCAACTGTGAAGTGATCAATCGTATATGATTATGGTAGGTCCACACTTTGATGGTAGAGTTCATGCTTGCCATAATAAGCCAACGACTATCTGGACTAAATGAAATATCATTCAATTCCGGTACCAAATGATTTTTCTCAATATTCCAAATATTAGACATACCTCACATACCAGTTTACTAATTGTTTGTTGGTTAGCTTGTAACGTAGCAAAATGCTACGTCACAATAACCTACTCACAGCCCTAACATTAGATATATACATACCCTAACACTAAATATATACATACCCTACGTTCGCCTTGCACAGCGAACAACCATCCGCACATAATATGCCATTTAAATATACATACCCTACGATCGCCTTGCACAGCGAACAACCACCCGCACATAGTATGCCAAGTACCAACAGTGAACAACAAAACATACTCAGAACGCGTGGTACTGACTATCTGGCGTGAATTTTTCATTCGCTATCATAACGAGGAGTTATTGATGAGCTGAATTCTTAACAATTTTATACGCTACCAAGTATGAAATGGCAAACGCCATCACTCACTGCAAACTTCACCTAGGTAAGTAAGGCTGAGGCCAACTGGTAGGTATCAAAAGGGGTCCCAAGGTGAACGGGGAAGACTCTCAGCGAACCCATCGGGCTCATGGATCTCCACCCTCACATATGGGAAAACAACCTTTGCACAAGGTCCCACGGGGTAGGAGGGGATACGCTTCCCTTCTACCTTGAAGGACGGATGGGCACCGGTAGTTCCCCCAAGGCGCGTCCAGGACCAGTCCTGGGCTCCACTTGAGGGACATGCCAGGCCCCATACATATCAATACGGGTGGCATTTGTCGCGGAAAGTTCACCCAGGGTTGCCGAGGATCATCTCGCTCCCCCGCCCCCTGGGTGAAGTGCCGAGCCATATGCAACGGTGGACCTTACTACACCACTCATGGTCGCTAGGACTCTTGTCCGAGGCTCTATGAGAGGAGTACTGGGTCTACCCAGCAACAAATGGGGATGGCATGAGGAGCGGACAGTTCACTCAGGGTGGCCGAGGAGCATCTCCCTCCCCCGCCTCCTGATTGAGTTGCCGAGCCGAATGCAACGGTGGACTTCACTACACCGCTCATGGTCGCTAGGACTCTCGTCCGAGGCTCCCTGAGAGGGGTACTGAATCTACCCAGCACCCATGTATACAAATACATCTATATGTTGGGTAGTACTAATAGAAACTTTATATGCTTCACCTAGGTCAAACCGCGCCCTTCCTGCCCGCCGCAGCCAATTGTTAGCCACAGGAGCACAACCGTAACCTGCCTGAACCAATCCGAGTAAGCTTTCTCTGGGGTAAGATACTTGATTATTATCACCACCGTTCCCTGAGAACCGCGACCCGTACTGTCAATTTTCCGCCGCTCCTGCGCTATCATCCGTGGCATCTCTCTCTCGCTCTCTCACCCTCTCTCTCTCTGGGATCAAAGGCTGCCGGCATCGAAAGGCAAAAGCCGCATCGTGTGTTTGTGCGTGTTCGGAACAAAACAACAACTACTTGTGTTATTAATTGGTAAAGGTTAGTGGGACCTTCGCCTGACCCTGGAGCGGCTGAGCTTACCTCAGCCTTCGACAAAACCCACCTCACAAATGGCGCCCGAGCAGGGACCCATCTCCGGAGAGGAAAGTGTAAAAGCAACAACAAGCACCAGCCCGCCGGGAGATGGGCCACCGAACACGCAACCACAATCAGAGGACAACACCAACCTATTGAATACCGAGAGCTTGAACTGGATATATTCGCTGAAGAAAGAGAGGTTCATCGAGGAGTGCAAGAGATACGGGATATTCGTTAACGGCAGCACTGTCGCTGAGCTACGCATAGCGCTTAGTGCCTACGTCAAGGCAAAACGAAATCGCAAGTCAACTGAAAATCTACTGAGAGAGGTTGAAGATGAAATCAAGGCAGAAGAGAATAGCCAAATTAAAACCCCCCTCGACCAAACTCCCTGCATCCATGTGACTACACAGCCTGCAGTTACAAAGGCCAATCAACGACCGTCACCACCCCGTACCGAGTTAACCGAAGCCGAAGTAATGAATACGGTCCGCCGATGGGATGTCCATTTCACGGGTGGAGAAACGCTTTATGACTTTTTGGAGAGAATTGAGGAGCTGGCCGAGTGCTATAGCATTCCATTGAACAGATTGCTCCCAACGCTGCCAGAGACGTTGCGCGGCTAGGCATTGCAATGGTTCCGTATACGCAAAGCCGAGATACTCTCGTGGGCACGGTTCCACACAGCGGCCGAGCAATTCTTCCTACTCAGACGGCATCCACACCAACTAGAGGACGTCATCCGCCAGAGGAGACAGCAGGGGCGGGAAAAGGCTAAGGATTATATTCTCGCCATGCAAACCATGATCCGACAACATCCAATTATGTCACGAGAGAACCACCTAGAATGCATTTACGACGGGCTGCGCGTCGAATACCGGTTATTCGCAAAGCGTAGCGAGTTCCGAACCATTGAAGACCTGATGGAGCTCACCGACGAATTCGAGTTGCTACAATTAGAGGCCACCAGACAAAGCAGACAAACAGCGCATTCTTTATCACCGTTTACCGAAGAATATAGGCGAGAGGAATCCTGTTGGAGATGCAAGGAGCGAGGACATATGCGCCACCAATGCCGAAAAGTCCGAAGACTATTTTGCTCCAGATGTGGTCGGGACAACGTTCTGTCCAGAGATTGCAGGTGCGATAAGGCTAGCACCTTGACTCCCGTCAGGCTACGGCACGGGAAAATACCACAATCAGCAGCCATCGACGAACAACCGCCGAATGAAAAGATGGATGGCCGTCACTACGTCAAGGTCACCATCGAAGGGTTAAACGTCCGAGCCTTGGTGGACACCGGCGCAACGCTCACCTACGTAGGTGAAACTATACGTAAGCACCTGGATGGCAAGAAAATAGCATGCACACCGAGCGTCTGCAACGTACAGCTCGCCGATAGGACTTGCGTTGTTAGTTCGTACACCTACCAAGTAACGATATTCTGTAACAATAAACCGACCCTGCCTTATTTGGCCGAATACATGATTCTAGGCATGGACTTTCTCATGGAAAGGGGGATCACCCTCACCTTAGATGGTAACACCTTACCGCCAGCCACGCCAACCCAGAACACTATAATTGCAAAACTAAGTACCGTGACAGAAAGAAAGCATTTAAGAGCAACTCAAAATGCCGAATTCGCAGTTTTTTTAAACCACCACCAACGGATATTCGGAGGAATAACTGGTCCCAGCAGGGCAGCAGAACATGTAATCTCGCTGAAACATGATCGCCCGTTAAAACAGCGATATTACCTACGGAACTCAGCGATGCAACAGGTAAAAAATGCTGAAGTCGACGAAAATCGAATAACCCACAAATTCGCAGCCGCATACGCCGCCCATAAAAACCCGACCGAAAGAGCTAACAGGGTAATCAAGACCATGATAGCGCAGCGCTCAAAATCCGATTACCGCACCTGGGACAGGGAAGTCCCGGAAACCGCTTTCACTATGAATACAGCACATCACGAAGCAACCCAAGCATTGGCTGCTGAAATCAACTTTGGAAGAAGCATCGCGACAGCCCAGCAAATACGCACCGAAGGCGCCGTCCCCGAAGAATCACTGACAGTATCCCCAACAATAACCGACCTATGGGAAAAGATCAAGAAGAATCATCGAATAACCCACAAATTCACAGCCGCATACGCCCCCCATAAAAACCCGACCGAAAGAGCTAACAGGGTAATCAAGACCATGATAGCGCAGCGCTCAAAATCCGATTACCGCACCTGGGACAGGGAAGTCCCGCAAACCGCTTTCACTATGAATACAGCACATCACGAAGCAATCCAAGAATCGGCTGCTGAAATCAACTTTGGAAGAAGCATCGCGACAGCCCAGCAAATACGCACCGAAGGCCGGCGCCCGGAAGAATCACCGACAGTATCCCCAACAATAACCGACCTATGGGAAAAGATCAAGAAGAATCTGGCTAAAGCAGCTAAGAAACAGAAAAAATACTACGATCTGCGCCATAGATCCTGGAAACCACAGGTTGGGGAAAAGGTGATGAAACGAGAGCATCCGCTCTCCTCCGCGATCAACAAATTTACACAAAAATTAGCACCAAAGTTCTCCGGCCCCTATGTGGTAGAAAAATACATATCATCCAATACCGTCCAGCTGATACACACCGAAGAGCATCACAAACGGACCGCGCATACGCATCTACAGGACTTAAAACCCTACGCCGGCGAACGCCCACTCACTGTCGATCCAGTAATATCACCACCTAACACAATACGTACATAAATCTGCTCTTATCATTACAGATTACGATGCGTCAGCCAGTCCCACCGGATTCGCCACGAAAGGTAAAGGAATGGCCATGGCCACCCAACAAGACGATAATACATCTTGTTCACGGCTTTATCCCAACTTGATGCAAACAGTACACCCGCTGCTAAGCATAAGCGAGTGCGCAGACAACACAACCGACCGTAAAAAGGTAGAAGACGAAACAGCTCGACCCGCCGAAACAGAGGCACCGGAAAAGATAAGCGAAAATCAAAAAGAGAAAACATTCAAAAAATTAGACTGCGTGAAGCGACAAAGAAGATACGCCCCAATGGCTCTTTCGATGTGGCAAACAGCATGTGTACTGCACGCAGATGGCCGCGGACCACGCTTTGTGAAGATCGGGGGGCACAAGAGAATAATGAAATATAAGGATTAACCTGGGCACCACCGTAATCTTATGCTCCGATGCAATCAATATTTTTTATATTTTTTTAATAATTTTTTTAATTTATTTTATTGCATGGTAAAAATTGTAAAAAAAAAACAAACAAAAAACAAAAATCCATGCAACCTTAGAAAACAAGAGAGTTAAATTTCTTTTTTATTTATACAAAGTCATACACACAGTTAAAAAAAAATGTTTTTATACACGCTACTAGTAAGAAGAAAAGAATATACTTTTATATGAATTGTTACTACAAAAAAAAAAAAAAGAAAAAAACCACACGTGGAGAAAGAGATCTATTTTCTTAGTAATACACACCATTCCCCAAACGTCATAATATGCCGTTGCGACTTTATTTTTAGCTTGAGCAAATCATTGTCACAAATATTTTTTGTTAACAATTGTAAATATAAGTTAAAAACAATTTTTTTTTGATGAATGATTGTACGTTACATATATATCATAAAAATTTACTTCTAAAACTAAGAAGAAAATATATTGTTCAAATATATACCCATTTTTTTTTTACTGCAAAATACCTTTCAAACAAAATTTTCAACTTTATACAAACACTCCTACAAAATTAAAAAAGGAGACTTACACATGAAATTCAATTAATTAGTATTAAGCTAAAAGAAGAATTTTTTTTTCATAGTCAAAAAATAACACAATGTACAATGTTTTTTTTGCTGATTTATATACAAATATATATATAATTAAATATACGAATAAAGGGAAATACCGGACAACAAACACACACACGTACGTCGGCCGCGCCACCTCATAGGCGGTAAAATATACCGGGACCACTTGGTCCACGGCAGTGCAGACCTTAAGACCACAAACTCCCGAATGCCAAAGCTTTTTTTCCCCCGAAGTGGGAGGGGGACTGTAACGTAGCAAAATGCTACGTCACAATAACCTACTCACAGCCCTAACATTAAATATATACATACCCTAACACTAAATATATACATACCCTACGTTCGCCTTGCACAGCGAACAACCACCCGCACATAGTATGCCAAGTACCAACAGTGAACAACCAAACATACTCAGCACGCGTGGTACTGACTATCTGGCGTGCATTTTTCATTCGCTATCATAACGAGGAGTTATTGATGAGCTGAATTCTTAACAATTTTATACGCTACCAAGTATGAAATGGCAAACGCCATCACTCACTGCATACTTCACCTAGGTAAGTAAGGCTGAGGCCAACTTACAATGGTAGGTATCAAAAGAGGTCCCAAGGTGAACGGGGAAGACTCTCTGCGAACCCATCGGGCTCATGGATCTCCCCCCTCACCTATGGGAAACCAACCTTTGCACAACGTCCCACAGGGTAGGAGGGGATACGATCCCCTTCTACCTTGAAGGACGGAGGGGCACGGGTAATTCCCCCAAGGCGCGTCCAGGACCAGTCCTGGGCTCCACTTGAGGGACATGCCAGGCCCAATACATATCAATACGGTTGGCATTTGTCGCGGAAAGTTCACCCAGGGTTGCCGAGGATCATCTCGCTCCCGCACTCCCTGGGTGAAGTGCCGAGCCATATGCAACGGTGGATCTTACTACACCACTCATGGTCGCTAGGACTCTTGTCCGAGGCTCTATGAGAGGAGTACTGGGTTTACCCAGCAACAAATGGGGATGGCATGAGGCGCAGACAGTTCATTCAGGGTGGCCGAGGAGCATCTCCCTCCCCCGCCTCCTGATTGGGGTGCCAAGCCAAATGCAACGGTGGACTTCACTACACCGCTCATGGTCGCTAGGACTCTCGTCCGAGGCTCCCTGAGAGGGGTACTGAATCTACCCAGCACCCATGTATACAAATACATCTATATGTTGTGTAGTACTAATAGAAACTTTATATACTTCACCTAGGTCAAACCGCGCCCTTCCTGCCCGCCGCAGCCAATCGTTAGCCATAGGACACCACCGTAACCCGCCTGAACCCATCCGAGTAAGCTTTCTCTGGGGTAAGATACTTGAGGATTATCACCACCGTTCCCTGAGAACCGCGACCAGTACTGTCATTTTTCCGCCGCTCCTGCGCTATCATCCGTGGCATCTCTCTCTCGCTCTCTCTCCCTCTCTCTCTGGGATCAAAGGCTGCCGGCATCGAAAGGCAAAAACCGCATCGTGTGTTTGTGCGTGTTCGGAACAAAACAACAACTACTTGTGTTATTAATTGGTAAAGGTTATTGGGACCTTCGCCTGACCCTGGAGCGGCTGAGCTTACCTCAGCCTTCGACAAAACCGACCTCACAAGCTTTATCCTTGATTTATGTTCCAATAGCATATGTTTAGAGCGTTCACCTCTTTTTCAAAAGCTTGTTCACAGTGTGGTGTTTCCGGCCGGATTTGCGATGTTGCTCCTCCATATGCTGCTTCAACTCTGATTCGGATTTAAATGCGCTTACACAATTTGAACAACTAAAAACCTTATGCTCCTTTTCATGAATCGAGAGTAGTTGCTGCGATGTTTAAAGTCCTCTGGGCTTTGTCTTGTAATAACATTGATGTACCGAGCATCAGCTTCGCACAGAGACGGCACCAAGTTATCCACCCAAAATTGGATCAGAGCATATAGCTGAACTGGAACCCAAGATATTTCCGGATAAACGTTTATGAAACAATTTCTTTTGTATTTCAACCATTTACATCATAAATCACATACGGAAACGGACTCGTTGTAAATCGCCGGAGGCCTATAAGTAGTAAAGTTTGATGACACCACATTCCTCTTTAATATTTTGCAACTCATTCTTATCTAAACTTTTAACAATTTCACACAGACGCAAAGCGTTTCCGCATTGCCATCTATTAGCTTCATTGGTTTTTTCAGGCATTATGCTTGCAGCGGATAATAGTTTTTGAAATATTTTCAAAACTAATTCACCTATAATGTTTTTTATTAATTTAGTATAATTTCGTACTACCTCATTCCTATCACGCAACTTAACTTAAAACTGCTGATAGACCGTTACCACATTTTATACGCTCTTCTTCATTTAGGTTCGCAATCTCTTTAAGCATAGAAATCTTTATATACACTGTTGCCAGTATTGCGCCGTTGAAAGTTTGCACCTGGTAATTCATAAGCACAATTTGGCAGCAAAAGTTAAAATCTTCTTGTTGCTGCTAAAATGGGTACCCATGGTGAAAGTTCATCAGAGTGATTACCAATTACCCAATCTGCATGTTCAGTTGTCTTAAATATTAGCGGTTCAATTGTGTGCTCAACTAACGAGTTGTTTTTGGATAACAAGACCATATTTTGCGTGCACGTACATCATAACCATACCCATTGTAGCGCATTCCAAAAAAAGGTATCCCCCAATGATGAATGGCCAAAATCAACCAACACCACGTTATGCGGTTTTATTCTCATCTGGTAGGTCATGCCTGTAGAAACAATGATAGAACCTGCAAAGAAAAAGAGAAAAAGGAAGAAGGTATTAGATCAAGCGTTAATGGGCATTGCAAGGGTGTGACAACTGACAACGCGGCCGACGCCGCAATTGGAGCACCCCTTTGCGATGCCGGTTGACACAATAAAAAAAAACAAAAAAAAGTCGATACTCCATCCATATATATAGCTTCAACTCCACCACCAGCTACCTGAAAATAAAAGAAAGTTAATCAATAATATGAAATAAAGGAAATATATGTATTAGTAATAAAATTAGTTTAACAATTTACAATGTACGTACCCGTTTTACTCCAGCCATGCATAAAAATGAATTGAATGAAGAAACGGCAAAGTTGTTTACTGTTTACTTCAATTCAGTTGCAAATTCCATTCTCTACACGAAATGATTGTTAATTTTTTTTGTATTTCGCCGTTGGCATAATTATGTATGTATGTTTGTATACTTTGTCTCTCACACGATGTAGTGCTGCACAAAATGTGCAAGCAGGTACCGAAAACCCGCAAAAGACAAAATCGGGATCGGCTTTTTTGACACATACTGACGCTTCGGGCAGTCCCAAAACATACTTACGAAAAAAAATTAAGGCAAAAACCTCATTTAAAAATAATTATACAAAAGAAAAAACAAAAAAAAATTTTTTTTTTGATTTTTTGATTTTTTTCCCTTCGGTACTGGTTTTTTTTTTTTTTTGGCTGGGGGCAGGACTTGTTGATTTCAACAACAAACATCATGAACACCCCGTAATCAAGCGTCTGAGCCTCAAAAGGAAAGAGTCCCGAAATGAAAGAATCCCGACATGACAAAATGCCGAAATTGGAAAAAGTCAACTGTTTTTACTGGCTTAGTGTGCTACTGCCCCAGTGACCTAGTTTTTTTTCAAGGGCAAGCAAATACATATATGTATATTAGGGCGGGTCGATTTAAAAATCACTCATTGCTCTATGAAAATCGTATTCTGGGGATCAAAATAAGAAACTTTGCCGAAGAAACCATACCTCTAAAACGAATTCTGATGTCCCCCAATTTGGGTCGAACTTTTGGGTAGGGCAAATTTTGAAAAATCCCACTTTCACCCATTTAGAGTGCTCCAATCGAGTCCAAATGTATGACCGACCCCACTAACTTTGGAGGCCCGACACACCAATGCCAGTGGCACAGCCCCTGGAACCCCCCTGGAGGTCCACCATACAAACATTTCAAAAAATCGCCGGTTTTGCACTTTACATGAAAAAATCAGCTAAATAGCTATGTGGTAATAAGGCCAATTGACCTTATGGCCGTGACCTTATGTCACCACTCATCACATCAATGCATTGTCATCGGGCCTTGATAGGTGTGCAAAGTTGCAATCAAACTTATCGCCATTCAAAGTGGTGATAAGGCCAGTTGACCTTATGTCACTACACCATCACATTAATGCATTGTCATCGGCCTTTGATACGTATGCAAAGTTTCAAATTAATCAGACTTCTGGAAACCGGTGAAAATTAAGCTCAAAGATTCCGTTACATACAGGCCAAGCTAATAAAAGCGTGCTAAAAATGAATTTAACTAAGTAATAGAAAAGAAATTAAAAAAAATTATTAGAAATTAGCGCTTTTACAACCCTTTTAAAACCAAGGCATCACTGTGATGCATTTGCATGTCGTAAGCATAGTTGTGTGGGTTTTTTATTCAACCGTTTTAAAAAATGAAGGTATCACTGTGACACAATTGCTTTTCGTAAAATTGCTTGTGTTGTTTTTTTTAAGCCACCACAAGACACAGCGGGTAGAATTGAAATTACCATTTCATTCTTATTACCTCGTCTCGTAGACCATATATAACGCAACAGTTTTCATGAATGCATTAAGTCGTTGTGAAGAACTCGAAATGTAAAGTGCTAAATTCTGATAAAAAAATATTTCAAAAAAATAATAAGTGAAGTGACCATTACAAATCAAAAAGTTTACAATGAATCCACCATCCTCTACACCGCTAGATGAAGCAACTACATCAACAACTATCGAAAACCCAATGAGTTATATACCCAAGCATATGATTTTCAAAGAGCAATGGGCGATTTTTTTGCCTCCCCACAAATCGGCCCGGCCTAATGTATATATATATTCGCACGCCACAAACTCACCATACCAGCTATCAGCTGACCAATAAATACACGAGAGGGTTGCATGTAGCTTTTAGTTTAATGGTACGTGCAGATAGAACGCGTCGCGGAGAACGCATCGACAATCTGCAAATTTATGTCCGGTGAACGTAAATAACGCATCTCTGCTTGGTAAAAATTGTATTTAATACCCCGGGTTAAACCATCTACCCCATATAAGCACATGCAGTTGGCGGAGCTTCGCATATGTGCTTAATTTATCTATCCTAACATACGTTTTGTAATAAAACACCTCCGCTTCACCCAACCAATCTCACGACCGCTCGCCCCGGTACATCCATAAAATACCACAGTCGCCCTGAGAGCGATACGACACGTTAGACGCTGGAACGGAGACCTGGGCCTCTCCGTCCAGCCCAGAAAAACCTTAAATCCCTGCGAGTCTGGAACGGAGACCTCGGCCTCTTCGTCCAGCCTTACTGGCCTCCGACTATACATATATTACGTTATGAATTTCTATATTTAAGAGTTACGTATAAACCAATGGCAAGAAATATTCGCTTATATCTTTTCATAACCGCTAATCTCTCATTCTAGCTTAGGTGGCAAGTTGAGCAAGTCGGGCAGGACTCCCGGCCACCCGCGACGCTGGCGAAATACGCGATCTAGGTTGTGTTTAGTGTGTAAGGCATTTATTTTTTCTCGTTCCTTTTCAGCGGTCGGAGATCATTGGTGGAAAACGATGTTGCGTATCGCAAGGGGGCGGCATGTTTAGGCAGGATGCCTAACTTTTCCGCATCTGAGTGCGATCCCCCGAATGCAACTCTGCAATTCGATACTCGTGACTCCATTTAATTTATACCCACCCACACCATCACCGCCCTATGCATGCGCATGCACGTGTATGTGTGTTTTGTCCGCACTTATACACATGGATGTCGGCGTTATGTGTGGGTGACTTTCCCCTCCGAAACCGATGGATTTTGCGGGCCAACGGTTGTCGCCTTTGATACAACCGGCCTCTTTGGTTTAAACAGCCGTTCTGTAAGCATCTGCCGCCAGCGATCTCTGCCGTTTGTCCTGCCAATATATTCATGTAATATTGTACCCTAGTTATTTATATTTTCTGAATAAAGTTCACCCATTATAACGAGAAATTCTCGTTTTTCTATTATTTTATTCCCGCATACACCCGTTCATTGAGATCGACCCGGTGCGCCAACCTCTCGCAAGGATCAGACGCATCCCGGCCGAACACCCTTCATTAAACACAGCGAGTGTACTCTTGCACAGCTGTATAAGCTTTTGTATAAACTTTGGGTTTTTTAACTTCTATAGTTGTTTTGATTAAAAGGTTTTAACGACTGATTTTTTTCTTTTACGGAAGCAATTGTTATAAGCAAAATTAATAAAAGTGTTCCTTGATAATCAATAGAATCACATCTTCTTTATACAGTGAATAAATCGTAATTTTTTGATATTAATTCAGTGTTTTATTTCTTTTTATTGCGACGCACACGCCCTACTTCCCCGGGTCCACACTGCCCCCGCAACAACCACAAAAGTACGCGTAGTATTTAACGCCTCGAGCCCTACGGCGAATTGCACCAGCTTAAACGATATTCTCCTCCCAGGCCCAGTTCTACAAGCCGATTTACCCACACTTATCTTACGATGGAGACTATACCGTTTCGGCTTCAATAGCGGCATCGAAAAGATGTATCGACAAATTTGGGTGAACGAATATCACACCAAATTTCAACGCATTCTTCATCGAACATCGCCGAACGAACCTATCAGTTTGTACGAACTAAAGACTGTCACATTTGGTGCAAACTGTGCCCCACCTCGCGATATGGTCAATTCTGCAATTTGCTGATGATGTAGAAATTTCCCACCCAATAGCATCAGGTATACTTCGAGAGAGTACGTATGTCGACGTCGTTTTATCTGGAGGACATAAAATAGCGTCAACCATCAAAGCAAGAAACGAGATTCGCGAAGCATTACACTCAGTCGGTTTTCCATTTCGCATGTGGACATCAAATTTTGAGGAAATTCTTCAGGACATCCCCAAAATGGATTTGCTCAGCGAGGACTTCCTAGCGTTCGAAGAGGCTAGTTCGGTGAAGGCACTGGGAATACGATGGAACGAGCACTTCAAAGCAGGAGCTTTAGAGAACGGCGAGAGCATCACCAAACTGGCAATCCTATCCGCTATACCCAAACTTTTCGACCCTTTAAGCTGTCTTGCAGCAAAGGTCATCGTGGCAAAAATACTTATGCAGAGTATTGGGTTAGAGGGCTCCGATTGGGATGAACCCGTGTCGCAGATTATTTTGGATCGTTGGAAAACCTTCACCGAACAGTACCACGAAACAGATAACATTAAGATACCGCGATGGGTTAACTTTACGCCAGATGGCGACATCGAAATACATGGCTTTTGCGATGCATCGGAAAAGGCATATGCAGCAGCAATATACATGTTTGTAAAAAGGGACGATACCATTTTCACATATCTCTTCCTAGCCAAAACCCGAGTAGCCCCAGTGAGGACTATCTCACTTCCACGTTTAGAACTTTGTGGGGATGTTCTGCTCGCAGAAATAACCGAATCCATTTGTAGGAACATTAAAATGGGATCCGTAAAACTACGGCTATGGACGAGCTCAACCATAGTGCTGGCATGGATAAGAAAACCACATTGCTCCTGGTGCACTTTCGTGGCACACAGGATCACGAAAATTTAAGAGATGGTCGGAAATAAAGTCTGGCTCCATGTCAATACGGAATTAAACCCAACGGATTTAGGCAGTAGGTGTTTATCTGCCTCTGATTTGGTGAACAATTCGCTGTGGTGGCAGGGACCTTCTTGGTTAGAAGAAGACAATTCTCAATGGCCAACACAATAAAATACCTACAACACCTCCGAACAGGAAAAGCGAGCGAAGACCTGCGCAACGACAACCGTACATACTACCCATATCCTTCAACGCTTTTCCGACCTACCTAGGGCTTTACGAGTGTTATCATATGTTATGAGGTTCTACAGAAGAACTCACCCCAAAACAAAAAGTTAATTTCAGATCAAGTTGTGATGGACTTTTCCTTACGCCGGGGTATGCTCAGTCCGTCCAGGATCCCTGTAGGAAAAGAGAAGAATCCCTGCCGTCTCCTTTTAAAGAGAAAGATCCTGTTTGTTGTTTAAACTTTATAAATTCTTTATTCGAATCAATTGCAAAACTACCCTTAAAGTTAGGGCGACGGAGGTGGGAAACCACAGTCGGTTCTACGCCGATGGGGTTGGGAAAACCCCCACCGGGACTACGCTTAAACTAAAATCTCAACCTATTCGTAAAGAAAGCGGAGGTGGAGAACCACGACTTCCTCCCAGTAGGTGGAGTTAGTAAAACTCCAACCGAGTATAAAACTTAAAGATACCCTACTCTTCCTGAAGATGGGGTTGGAAAAACCCGCAAAGTTACTAAAATAAAGAACTCGTGGGATGGAAAAATCCCAGGAGTCCTATTCACCGCTAAACAAGGCGTTAGCAGGCTACTATACCTAACTAGCTACTGGTCAAATTCTTAAAAAAATCTCGTCCTTTTATACTTGTCCACGCGCAGGTGGACAGTTATCCTGCAAAAATAATTCTTACCAATTATATGTATTTACATAAGGTATCCTACGTTTAACGGTATTATTCTGCCCGTATATTCAATTATTTACTTGCATATATGTGTTTATTTCTAGCATGCGATTTAGTTGGTACGCATCTCCAGTTAGTTAGCATAGTTAACTTCCAATTTCCCTCTGATGCCTGCTTATTGTGCTTTGTTGTTGTCAACGGGTTGGTTGCCCTTCGTAAGAAACTCGCATATGTAATGCTTATGGTTGCTTAGTATCCATGCTGTGTTGTTGGTATGCCGAGGTGACGTCTTTCTAGTATATTGTGTTTTTGTTTGTTTCCTCTTTGTGCGATGTCCGCCTTGACGGCTCGCTTCAATGCCTGTTGTGCTTGGTTGCAATTTATTTGTATACGTATGTTTGTACGTTTTTGGTGCTCTTGCAATGGGAGCTTATGTGTGTTGCGTTGCTATATATTCATTTTAATATACATTAGGGTGTTTCGGAAAATGATATATAATTTGTAATTCAAATACGATTTATAAATGTTCAAATAAGTTTTGATAAATATTTATAGGTTTAAATGTGTGGGCACCAAAGTCGGTGGATTTGGGTCCTCACACTCTCCCCTCACCTGCCGCAATGTGACTTACTGTCACCATTGTAAAATTTAATTTCTCGTAGCGGTCAATGTTTGCGTTCTTTATGGGGGTAATCTCTCACGATTTGACCCTTGTTCTAAAATGAAATATTATGCAGAATTCGGTCGTCAGGTTATAGCATTGGCAAGCTATGTTATTGGCGTAGTTCATCGCCATCTGGATCCCGTTGTACAGGGTTGTGGCTTGCGCTTGTGCTGTGTGCCACCCACTCCGGTATCCATCTACCACCTGTTGATTGTTGCTTATGTCTGCGCGTTCGATTCTGGAACCATTTGCACCTAAATTGGCGAGTGCTAGTGAACCACATATCGCTACCGTGATGTAATCCGTGTGATCTTCTTCCGTAACCTGGGCTGCTTGCCATGTTGACGTGCGTGGTGTTGCTCTTACTACGGCCAGTTGCTCTGTGTGTTCCTCGGTGGATATCTTGGTGAAATGTTGGTTCGGGGTTCTACTACATGATGTCGATGATGTTGCGTGTTGTCTTGTTGCTATCGTCGTTGGTAGTCTCGTTTTTTCCCCGATGGGAACTTCGGTGAAGCCCCCATTCGGGGCTTGACGAGACGCCTTCGACTTACCGCGCTCACGGGGTGAACGTATTCTTCTTTCTGCTGCCGGACTTGCTTCTTTTTCGACTGTCGCCTGATGGTACGCTTTTAGCTCGCTTATATGTGCCGTCATTCTTTTACCGTTACGCACCTTGTCTATCTCGACGATCACCTGGAATACGAGGTTCGTTACGATGAGGCCCACTGTATCTGGGTGCTAACTTTACACCGAAGTTGTCCACTGCCTTTTACAGCTGATGCTCTTTTACTAATACCAAGTCGCCCACCGCCGGTTGCCACTGTCTTCTACGTAAATTATAATGCCTTTCCTGCTGCGCTGATGCTTGCTGTAGTCTACGACGTGCCATCTGTTATACCTCTGCCATCTTTTCACTGAGAGCCACTTTCTCCTCGCCTGTGCCAAATGTTTGCTCATCGCAGAGGGCGTTGGGGATCCCCGGTTCCCTATCCTGTACCACGAATGCTGGACTGTAGCGTGTTGACACGCATACGCTCGTGTTTAGTGCTAGTGTCATCTGTGGCAACAACTCATCCCATGTCTTATGCTCCTTCCCAGTGAATTGTGCTATCATCCCCTTGATGTTACGATTCGTCCTCTCCGTCGGGTTCTCTTGTGGTGTGTACGGTGCCGTTAGCTGGTGATTGATGCCAGCGTCTTGTAAACATTTCTTAAAATGCCTGCACGTGAACTGTGTTCCATTGTCTGTTATCAGAACTTTTGGTACGCCAAATCGTGCCAAAATCCTCTCTCTAATTCCCCTGATCAGATTCTCTGTCGTTGCTTTCCGTATTGCTATGATCTCTACCCATTTCGAGAATCGATCTACGAAAACTAATGCCATTGTATTACCATGCTTCGAACGGGGAAGTGGTCCAACGAAATCTGCAAAAACGGTAGCAAAAGGTTCATCTGAAATCTTCGTGAGAATCTTACCTGCAGCTTGTTTCTGGCTGGGTTTGTAGGCTTGGCATGCCTGGCACAGTTGCACGAACTTCCGTACGTCCCTGAACATCCCAGGCCAGTAATACCGCATCATTGCACGCGCGATGGATTTCCGTATCCCCATGTGTCCTGCGCTTGGTGTGTCGTGAATCTCGTTAAGCACTCTTCGCCTCTCCAATGTCGGCACGCATAACTTCCATGGTACCGCATCCTCACCATTCATTTGACTTCCAATTCGTCTGTATAGTATTCCTTTCTCTATGACGTATTCGGGAAACTCCTCTGGTGTCCTCGTTACTTCAGCCATCTTTGACGTGTACCACTTGCAACTCAAACTGTCCTCATGTGTCGTAAAGCTACCCAGCTGTTCCTCCAGTGGCTGCCTCGACAGTGCATCCGCGACTACGTTCATCTTACCCTTCCCATACCGTACGTCGAACGAATACTGCGAGCGCCTATCTAGCGATCCGGACTGACGGACTTTCGATCGCGTTCAACCATTTCAAAGCCAGTTGATCGGTGATCACCGTGAAATTATACCCTTATAAATACGGTCTCATTTTCCATATTGCCCACACGATTGCTAAACATTCCTTCTCAGTTGGTGAGTAGTTCTTCTCGGCTTTATTCCACCGTCGGCTAGCATACGCTATCACTCGCCCCTCGTCATCCAACCCCTGTGTGGGAACTGCTCCGAAATCATAATAGCTCGCGTCCGTCTGTAATCGAAATTTTTTTGTAAAATCTGGGCAAGCAAGTGCCTGTGTTTGTATTAGTGCATTCTTCACCCCTTCGAATGCCGCCTGTTGTTCTTCGGACCATTTCCACCTACTTCCCTTCTTCAACATTGATATCAGTGTGTGCGTAACTTGTGAAAAGTCCGGCACGAACCTCTGGTATCATGAAACTATCCGCAGAAATAGCCTCAACTCTCGTATGTTGTGTGGTGGCGCCAGCTCCTTGATAGCCGCAACTTTGTCGGGATCCGTGTGTATTCCTTCCCCGCTGACGACGTGGCCTAGATGTTTCAAACTTTTCTTAAAAAACTCACATTTCTCTGGGTTTATCTTCGGATTCGCCCTCTGTAGCCGCCTAAATACTTCTCCTAGGTGCTTTATATGCCCTTCCAAGGTTGTGCTGGTTATGATGATATCATCCAGGTAGGCAAACGCATTTGGTTCGAACTCTGGGCCAATAACACGGTTGAGTGCTCGCTGAAACGTAGCCGGAGCGGAATGTAGACCGAACGGAATCACTTTCCATTGATACAGCCCTCGGTCGGGCACGGTGAATGCTGTATACTTCTTCTCCCAACGGGATTTGCCAATAACCATTTTTAGGTCCAGACTGCTGATTAAATGCGCTACGTAATCTATCCAAGATATTTTGTATTCTTGGGAGTGGGTACGCATCTGAAACTGAGCGGGCGTTAAGCTGCCGATAGTCAAAACAAAGTCTCCATTTGCCGCTCTTCTTCCGGGCTAGAATTATTGGTGCACTGTGTGGGCTGTGAGATGGTTCGATTCCACCTTTCTCTATCAGCTCGTCTATCTCCTTGTTTAAGATCTCCTGCATCTTTGGGTTCTTAGGGAAATACCGCTGTTTTATTGGACGGTCATCTCGCATCACTATCTTATGCGTAGCAACGTTGGATACTCCTGTCATCTCTTCGAAAATCTGTAATTCACGGTTTAGAAAGGTACTCACCGCTATGCCACTTCTCACGTCTTTCTCGATTCTTGCGCTCCTTCGCCCCCATCATGGTTGTACACGTTACCATCTCCTGCGTTCTCTCTTCTGCTCGTAGCGCTATTGTTTCGTTGCCACACCTCAGCTCAAATTTAGCCTTTTACCGGTCCCGATCACCACGCTGTCGACTAACCCAGGCAGAGCTAACAACTCACTCTGATGCACTTGATCCCCAAGTTTTACCTCTGCGTCCACTGCCTCCGATATCCATGCTGCGCTGCCATCGCCCATCACCACTCGTGTCTGTATCATCTTGAACCTCCGTGCGTCTATTTTCGCTGCTGTCTTCTCGCTGATGAAACTTCGTGTCGCCCCCGTATCTACTGACGCCATGACTTCTTCTCCATCCAGGGTTACTGCAGCCAAGATTCGCCCTTGGATCTGCCTAAATGTGCTCACTGAGTACGAGCTTGGTTTTGTTGAGAAGCCACCCCTCGATACCAATGGGGGTCTCGGCCCGTTTCCCTGCTGTCCACGACAGCAGTCACGCGTTAATATACCTACTGGGCCACACTGCCAGCAGAAATCCCTTCGTTCGTTGTGACACCCATGTGCGTAGTGTCCGCTTTCCCCGCATCGCATGCATGCGTTACGTGGATCGATGGGCCCTTGGTTTGGTGTCGTCGCATGCTCTGGCGTGCTCGCTTGTCGTTGCGCCTCCGGTCTTCGATCTCCTTGTCTCTCATCTTCGTCCATATAGTGATAATGCTCGACTGGTTGTCGAGGCACAAAAGGTTTCGCAGCCCGCCTCAGCGGTTCTTTCTCCGGTATGATGTTCTCGTAGTACTCGGCCATGTTTACCAGTTCCTCTTGGCTGGTGAACTCGCTCCGTTTGATGTAAAGCTGGCACTCTCGTCGACAATTTTTGTAAATCCGGTTCAGCTTCTACTCGCCGTTGGAGTCAGCGTGACACATGAGTGCCTGTAATGATAAAACGTAATCTTTAAACTGCTCACCTGCTCGTTGCACACGCTGCCGGATCTCATCATCTAGCTGCTGGAAGTACCTCGAGCTCAGGAGCAATTTTATAAAGTCCTTCTTGAAGGCGTCCCACTCTTGCCACTGCCTGTTGTTGTTCCGGTACCACACCAAGGCCATGTCCTTCAGCAACTCAGGTAACGCTCGTGGGATGGAATCGCGACCAACTTCGTAACTGTCGACCAGCTCCTCCACCCGCTCAATGAAACTAAGTGGCTCCTTACCGCCGTCGTACTTCAACCCCCACTTACGTACTCGGTCCTTTACGTTGGCGTGCGTCACCGGCTGGTGCGTGGCGTATATCGGCGTTTGCAAACTTCCTCTTAGATCCGCCGTCTGATTTACCACTTTTGGTGCGGGGCGCTGTCGCCGGGCACTACAAATTCGTTGTTGTTTGGTATTTGTGTTGGTGGCCTGATCGTCCGGGTACGCTGAAGAGCAATCTCTTCAAAACGTGTCTCAAACGCCGAGTCGTTGCTCTGTGCCTGGATAAATTTCGCCAAACGTTTCCGTAGCTCTTCTACCGCCCCTGTGCTCGCCACTTCAAGCTTCGTGGTATATCGCACCAGCTCGTCGCGGTTGAGTTAATATACCCAGGTTACCTTTCCCATCGTGCGCGTCTACTCTGAATTCCCCTGTATGATCTTCCTGTGATTTAACCACTTGTTATCCTCTTGTTGATTGTACTCTGGCTCTGTGTATTACTTGTTTAGAGTCCCTGCTCGGGCGCCATTTGTGACGGACTTTTCCTTGTGAGTTCCCGCTCCTTATAAAAAAAAATTTCAAAACTTTGTAATAGTACAAGTGTCGAATGGGAAGTATGTTTAATTTTTTTAAAAGGTGCATAGAGTGTGATAGACGGTCTGCGTTACACATTTTTCGGATAAAGCACTTCTGTAGGATTAAAAGCGCATTTAACTTACTAGCATACGCTCCATCCCAGCAACTTTTTCCATATTGTAATTTTGAGTGGACTAGCCCATGATATATTAATGCTAACACTCGATTTGAGCACAGCCTTTTTAGGTAAAAGAAGGAACGAACCAATGACAACATGTACGACTTCAAAGCAAAAATATGTGATGACCAACTTAGGTCTATTACTCCTAAATATTTAAAATTAGGGACCACATCAATTTAAAGCAATTACTGTCACAACTTATTGTAACGTCAAAGGTGTTGGCAGAGTTTTGATGAGTACAATTACTTGAACACATACGAAACCGCATCGTTTCTAGGTTACTCCTTTCCGCATTGATTAAAATTCATCCACTTTGTCTTGTTGCTTACCACGAGTTTGTGGCTAGCAAACCAAGACCTCAGCATAAAAAACATCGTGATTGATATCAGCAAAAAGATTAAATTCATTTGTAGATCCATATGAACTGGCAAGATCATCTGAAAATGAAGTTACTTTACCAACAAATGGCAACGAGAATAGTGAGTTAATGTATTGTGACGAATATTAGTGACACTAAGTGATAATCCCATCACTAATCTGATACTAAGTAAATAAAGCCACAACAACAATAAAGCAAGCTGCTACACTTGTATGTACGTAAACAAATGAAGAATTATGTCTGCACACATACATGCGGGGCAAACAGGATAGATACTCACAAACGCATGTCATCATCAGCCGCTCACATATACACACGCATATGGATACGAGTTGCAAATATACGTGTATATTGCTGATAAATAACTAGTAAATTCTAGAATAGAAAAGCCGAGAAATATAAAACGAGGAAACCAGTCAGTATAAAAGGCAGCAACAGTGGAGGCACGACGAATCAGTTTGGTTTAAGCAAGCTATTAGTTGCGAAGTATAAGTGTTATTGTGAAGTACTTTACTAAAGGCCATTTTTGCATTATTCAATATTGGAGTTATTTGTTCAACAGTTTTGTGATTCGAACGTTAGTAGAAGGTTGTAAATAAGAGGAATTGCAGTAAATTTGTTGTAGTTGGTGTCAAAAGAGGAATTGTTGAATAAATTCTGGAGATTTCGAATACAACTTGGGCATGGCAAAATTAAGTGAATTTAAGATCCAGCAACTGAAAGAGTTGGAGAGCCGTAGATTGAATACAACCGGCTTAAAATCGAACTTCAGGCACGATTACGAGAGGCAATGGAATTTGAAGGAATTGGCGTGGAAGAGTATGTCTTTCATCTTGATGGCGACGAGACAACAAAATTGAAGGAGAAAAATGAAACACCGCAGACAATGACGAACACAGACGTGAACATGATATTGGCTGAAATATCGGCACAAATGTCCGAAATGTCATCACAAATATCCACCAACATGTCATCGCAACTGGAATCACAGTCGACACAGATTACATCTAAGATGGAAGCACAAGAGGAGCGCTTATCTTTGCAGGTGGCGCAAATGTCTTCGCAGTTGGAAGCACAGGAAGCAAGGGTAACATCAAAGCTGGAAGCACAGGATACAAAGATTATGCAGCTCGAGGACAAAACTGATGCTGAGATAGAAGCTTTGAGAGGTTGTATACAGGAGTTGCAAATGAATCGCCCAGCAGTTTTAGCGAGCAATACGAAGGTAAAAACTCCATCGTTTGACGGTTCTGTTCCTTTCCAGGTCTTTAAGCTACAGTTCGAGAAGACCGCAGCGGTGAACGACTGGAATTCTGAAGATAAAGTTGCAGCTCTATTCGTGGCATTGAAAGGGCCAGTAGCCGAAATCTTACAAACCATTCCAGAGGGCGAAAGAAACTGTTATGAAGCATTGATCGGCGCTCTAGAGAGACGATACGGAACCGAACATAGGAGACAGATATACCAAATGGAGTTACTGAACCGCTTCCATAGGCCTGATGAAACATTGCAAGAGTTTGCGTCGGGTGTTGAGAGGCTGACACATTTAGCGAATGCGGACGCATCCGTGGAATACACTGAAAGGGTAAAGATTCAGAGCTTTATAAATGGCATACGGGACGTCAAAACAAAGCGAGCTACATACGCAAACCCAAAGCCGACATTCGCAGAAATGGTATCACAAGCTCTGATTCAGGAAACAGCGTTGCTTCTGTGTAAGCCAGTTTTCAAAGCACGCCGCATGAAAGTAGAAAGGCCGGAGTGGGTAGAAGAAATTTTAGAAGCTTTAAAAGGAACGCAGCACAAGAATAATGGTGCAGTCAAATGTTTCAAGTGCGGTAACCCAGGTCACATTGCTCGTCATTGCAGCACCGGTCCTGGTAGTTCCAACTTGGGTGGCCGTAAACACAAAGTTGGAGGAAATAAGCAAGAGCGAGTCAAATGTAAAGATCGAAAACTTGCCCCAGCTATTGAATGTCCTGTGATATCTGTGTCGCAAATTGGAAGGAAATCAAGCAGTCTTACCGTCAGAGGGAATTTCTATGGCAAAGAACGTGTACTGACTGTAGATACAGGCGCATCTCATTCCTTGATTCAATCTGATTTGGTCAACGGGAGAGTAAAGCCATTACCTGGAGCAAGGTTGCGTACGGTCACTGGCGAGTATAACCATGTCCAAGGAGAAGTGGTATGTGAGGTCTTAATTAGAAAGGTCACGATTCTACACAAATCCGTTGTGGCAGAGATTGTTGATAAAGTCATATTGGGAGTGGACTTCTTAGTTGACCATGATATCAGGATCGATATACAGATAAGGGTGATGCGTTATGAGAACCAGGATGTGTCACTTAACTTCAGTTTGGAAAAAGGGCTCAGCAGTAATCGAGTACTGGTGGAGAAGAGTCGACAAAGACCGCGAAAGTCAAAGGTAAAGATTAATGGCTTAGTTTTCACCGGTTTCTAGAAGTCTGATTAATTTCAAACTTTGCATACATATAAAGGACCGATTACAATGCATTAATGTGATGGTGTGGTGACATAAGGTCAACGGCCATAAGGCCAATTGGCCTTATTACCATTTTGAATGGCCATGGGTTTGATTGAAACTTTGCACACGTATCAAGGCTCGATCACAATGCATTAGTGTGATGGTGTGGTGACATAAGGTCAACGGCCATAAGGTCAATTGGCCTTATTACCACTTTGAATGGCCACAAGTTTGATTGAAACTTTGAACATGTACCAAGGCTCGGTGACAATGTATTAATGTGATGGTGTGGTGACATAAGGTCAACGGATATAAGGTCAATTGGCCTTATTACCACTTTGAATTGCCATAAGTTTGATTGAAACTTTGCACACGTATCAAGGGCCGATGACAATGCATTAATGTGATGGTCTAGTGACATAAGATCAACGGCCATAAGGTCAATTGGCCTTATTACTACTTTGAATGGCCACAAGTTTGATTGAAACTTTGCACACGTATCAAGTCTCGATGACAATGAAATAATGTGTTGGTGGGGTGACACAAGGTTAACGGACATAAGGTCAATTGAACTTATGACCACCCCAAATGGCCATAGATTTGAAATTTTGCACATAATGCGAAAAACGCATTCTTTTATTAATGATAGAAGTTGATGCATGGCACATCTACGAAAGAGCATACTGGAGCCCTTTTTTTTATTAATTAACACGTTTTTATTTGCATGGCCTGTATCTATCTATGTATGTATGTAACGGCATCTTTGAGCTTAACTTTCACCGGTTTCTAGAACTCTGATTAATTTGAAACTTTGCATACGTATCAAGGACCAATGACAATGCATTAGTGTGATGGACTGGTGACATAAGGCCACCGCCATACGGTCTATTGGCCTTATTACCACTTTTAATGGCCATAAGTTTGATTGAAACGTTGCACACGTATCAAGGCTCGATGACAATGCAATAGTGCGATGGTGGGGTGGCATAAGGTTAACGGAAATAAAGTCAATTGAATTTATGACCATCCCAACTGGCCACAGGTTTGGAACCTTGCACATAATTCGAAAAACGCATTCCTTTATTAACACGCTTTTATTATCTTGGCCTGTATCTATGTAACGGAATTTTTAGCTTAATTCTCACCGGTTTCTAGAAGTCTGATTAATTTGAAACTTTGCATACGTATCAAGGACTGATGACAATGCATTAATGCTATGGTGTGGTGACATAAGGTCAATGGGCATAAGGTCAATTGGCCTTATTACCACTTTGAATGGCCTTAAGTTTGATTGAAACTTTTCACGCGTATCAAGGCTCGATGACAATATATTAATGTGATGGTGTGGTGACATAAGGTCAACGGCCATAAGGCCAATTGGCCTTATTACCACTTTGAATGGCCATAAGTTTGATTGAAACTTTGCACACGTATCAAGGCTCGATGACAATGCAATAACGTGATGGTGGGGTGGCATAAGGTTAACGGACATAAGGTCAATTGAACTTATGACCACCCCAAATGGCCTTGAAACCTTGCACATAATGCGAAAAACGCAGTTCTTTATTAACACGCTTTTATTAGCTTGGCCTGTATCTATGTAACGAAATCTTTGAGCTTAATTTTCACCTGTTTCTAGATGTCTGATTAATTTGAAGCTTTGCATACGTATCAAGGACCGATTAAAATGCATTAATGTGATGGTGTGGTGACATAAGGTCAACGGCCATAAGGTCAATTGGCCTTATTACCACTTTGAATGGCCATAAGTTTGATTGAAACTTTGCACACGTATCAAGGCTCGATGACAATGCATTAATGTGATGGTGTGGTGACATAAAGTCAACGGCCATAAGGTCAATTGGCCTTAATACCACTTTGAATGGCCCTGAGTTTGATTGAAACTTTGCACATGTGTTAAGGCCCGATGACAATACATTAATGTGATGGTGTGACGACATAAGGTCAACGGCCATAAGGTCAATTGGCCTTATCACAACTTTGAATGGCTTCAAGTTTGATTGAAACTTTGCTCACGTATCAAGGCTCGATGACAATGCAATAATGTGATGGTGGGGTGACATAAGGTTAACGGACATAAGGTCAATTGAATTTATGACCACCCCAAATGGCCATAGATTTGAAACCTTGCACATAATTCGAAAAGCGCATTCCTTTATTAACACGCTTTTATTAGCTTGGCCTGTATCTATGTAACGGAAATTTTAAGCTTAATTCTCACCGGTTTCTAGAAGTCTGATTAATTTGAAACTTTGCATACGTATCAAGGACTGATGACAATGCATTGATGTTATGGTGTGGTGACATAAGGTCAACGGCCATAAGGCCAATTGGCCTTATTACCACTTCGAATGGCCACAAGTTTGATTGAAACTTTGCACACGTATCGAGGCTCGATGACAATGCAATAATGTGATGGTGGGGTGACATAAGGTTAACGGACATAAGGTCAATTGAATTTGTGACCACCCCAAATGGCCATAGATTTGAAACCTTGCACATAATTCGAAAAACGCATTCCTTTATTAACACGCTTTTATTAGCTTGGCCTGTATCTATGTAACAGAAATTTTGAGCTTAATTCTAACCGGTTTCTAGAAGTCTGATTAATTTGAAACTTTGCATACGTATCAAGGACTGATGACAATGCATTGATGTTATGGTGTGGTGACATAAGGTCAACGGCCATAAGGCTAATTGGCCTTATTACCACTTCGAATGGCCACAAGTTTGATTGAAACTTTGCACACGTATCGAGGCTCGATGACAATGCAATAATGTGATGGTGGGGTGACATAAGGTTAACGGATATAAGGTCAATTGAATTTATGACCACCCAAAATGGCCGTATATTTGAAACCTTGCACATAATGCGAAAAACGCATTCCTATATTAACACGCTTTTATTAGCTTGGCCTGTATTTATATAGCGGAATCTTTGAGCTTAGGTTTCACCGGTTTCTAGAAGTCTGATTAATTTGAAACTTTGCACACGTATCAAGGACCGATTACAATGCATTAATGTGATGGTGTGGTGACATAAGGTCAACGGCCATAAGGCCAATTGGCCTTATTACCACTTTGAATGGCCATGGGTTTGATTGAAACTTTGCACACGTGTCAAGGCCCGATGACAATGCATTAATGTTATGGTGTGGTGACATAAGGTCAACGGGCATAAGGTCAATTGGCCTTATTACCACTTTGAATGGCCATAAGTTTGATTGAAACTTTTCACGCGTATCAAGGCTCGATGACAATGCAATAATGTGATTGTGGGGTGACGTAAGGTTAACGGACATAAGGTCAATTGAACTTATGACCACCAAATGGCCATAGATTTTAAACCTTGCACATAATGCGAAAAACGCATTCCTTAATAAATGATAGAAGTGGATGCATGGTACATCTACGAAAGAGCATACTGGAGCCCTTTTTTACACGCTTTTATTAGCTTGGCCTGTATCTATGTAACGGAATCTTTGAGCTTAATTTTCACCGGTTTCTAGAAGTCTGATTAATTTGAAACTTTGCATACGTATCAAGGACAGATGACAATGCATTAATGTGATGATGTGGTGACATAAGGTCAACGGCCATAAGGTCAATTGGACTTATTACCACTTTGAATGGCCATAAGTTTGATTGAAACTTTGCCCACGTATCAAGGCTCGATGACAATGCATTAATGTGATGGATTGGTGACATAAGGTCAACGGCCATAAGGTCAATTGGCCTTATTACAACTTTGAATGGCCCTGAGTTTGATTGAAACTTTGCACACGTGTCAAGGCCCGATGACAATGCATTAATGTGATGGTGTGGTGACATAAGGTCAACGGCCATAAGGTCAATTGGCCTTATTACAACTTTGAATGGCCCTGAGTTTGATTGAAACTTTGCACACGTGTCAAGGCCCGATGACAATGCATTAATGTGATGGTGTGGTGACATAAGGTTAACGGACATAAGTTCAATTGAATTTATGACCACCCCAAATGGCCGTATATTTGAAACCATGCACATAATGCGAAAAACGCATTCCTTTATTAACACGCTTTTATTAGCTTGGCTGTATTTATGTAACGGAATCTTTGAGCTTAGTTTTCACCGGTTTCTAGAAGTCTGATTAATTTGAAACTTTGCACACGTACCAAGGACCGATTACAATGCATTAATGTGATGGTATGGTGACATAAGGTCAACGGCCATAAGGTCAATTGGCTTTATTACCACTTTGAATGGCCATGGGTTTGATTGAAACTTTGCACACGTATCAAGGGCTGATGACAGTGCATCAATGTGATGGTCTGGTGACATAAGGTCAACGGCCATAAGGTCAATTGGCCTTATTACCACTTTGAATGGCCACAAGTTTGATTGAAACTTTGCACACGTATCAAGGCTCGATGACAATGAAATAATGTAATGGTGTGGTGACATAATATCAACGGCCATAAGGTGAATTGGCCTTATTACCACTTTGAATGGCCACAAGTTTGATTGAAACTTTGCACACGTATCAAGGCTCGGTGACAATGCATTAATGTGAAGGTGTGGTGACACAAGGTCAACGGCCATAAGGTCAATTGGCCTTATTACCACTTTGAATGGCCATAAGTTTGATTGAAACTTTGCACAGGTATCAAGGGCCGATGACAATTCATCAATGTGATGGTCTGGTGACATAAGGTCAACGGCCATAAGGTCAATTGGCCTTATTACCACTTTGAATGGCCACAAGTTTGATTGAAACTTTTACACGTATCAAGGCTCGATGACAATGCGTTAATGTGATGGTGTGGTGACATAAAGTCAACGGCCATAAGGTCAATTGGCCTTATTACAACTTTGAATGGCCCTGAGTTTGATTGAAACTTTGCACACGTATCAGGGCTCGATGACAATGCATTAATGTGATGGTGTGGTGACATAAAGTCAACGGCCATAAGGTCAATTGGCCTTATTACAACTTTGAATGGCCCTGAGTTTGATTGAAACTTTGCACACGTGTCAAGGCCCGATGACAATGCATTAATGTGATGGTGTGGTGACATAAGGTTAACGGACATAAGGTCAATTGAATTTATGACCACCCCAACTGGCCATAGATTTGAAACCTTGCACATAATTCGAAAAGCGCATTCCTTTATTAACACGCTTTTATTAGCTTGGCCTGTATCTATGTAACGGAAATTTTAAGCTTAATTCTCACCAGTTTCTAGAAGTCTGATTAATTTGAAACTTTGCATACGTATCAAGGACCGATGACAATGCATTGATGTTATGGTTTGGTGACAGAAGGTCAACGGCCATAAGGTCAATTGGCCTTATTACCACTTTGAATGGCCATAAGATTGACTGAAACCTTGCACACGTATTGAAATTTTCGAATAAAAGATTAGGAGACTTTGAATATCAGATAGTGATTGTTTTTGTTAAAAGAAATTCTTTTCCTTTTATACATAATTTCTTAACCTATACATTCATAATTATTCTAATACTTACGAACTAAAGATATGTAGATTTGTATTAGTGGTGTGTATATATGTAGATTTGTTATTAATAGTATGAATATATGTAGATTTGTATAAACGGTATGCATACATGCCGATTTGTATGCAAGGTCAGCAGATTGCTATTCATGTAAAATTTTTGTATTTGAATATTTGGTTAATTCATATTATTGGTTGTATGTAAATATTTTGGTGGCGAACTAACATTGACGATCAGCAAGTGTATTGACCGGGGTAAGTGGCTAAGCAAAATTTGTAATGTGTGAACTGACAAGGGTTTCATATTCGGCATTCCATTGTGTTGGCTTAACGCTGTGTTAGGTCAATGTAATTTATGTCGCATAATATTGTAATATGATTTTGCTATTACAAAAAATGTATTGGCATAGAAGTTCATGATGCGTAATGCCGCAAATGTATTGCATAGGTAGGCATGACGTATAATGCTACAGTATCAAGGCTCGATGATAATGCATTAAAGTGATGGTGTGGTGAAATAAGGTCAACGGACATAAGGCCAATTGGCCTTATTACCACTTTGAATGACCTTTAAGTTTGATTGAAACTTTGCACACGTATCAAGGGTCGATGAAAGTGCAATAACGTGATGGTGGGGTGACATAAGGTTAACGGACATAAGGTCAATTGAACTTATGACCACCCCAAATGGCCTTGAAACCTTGCACATAATGCGAAAAACGCATTCCTTTATTAACACGCTTTTATTAGCTTGGTCTGTATCTACGTAACGGAATCTTTGAGCTTAATTTTCACCTGTTTCTAGAAGTCTGATTAATTTGCAACTTTGCATACATATCAAGGACCGATTACGATGCATTAATGTGATGGTTTGGTGACATAAGGTCAACGCCCATAAGGTCAATTGGCCTTATTACTATTTTGAATGCCCATAAGTTTGATTGAAACTTTGCACACGTATGAAGGCTCGATTACAATGCATTAATGTGATGGTGTGGTGACATAAAGTCAACGGCCATAAGGTCAATTGGCCTTATTACCACTTTGAATGGCCATAAGTTTGATAGAAACTGAGCACACGTATCAAGGCTCGATGACAGTACACTAATGTGATGGTGGGTTGACATAAGGTTAACGGACATAAGGTCAATTGAACTTGTGAGCACCCCAAATGGCCATAGATTTGAAACCTTGCACATATTGCGAAAAACGCATTCCTTTATTAACACGCTTTTATTAGCTTGGGCTGTATTTATGTAACGGAATATTTGAGCTTAATTTTCACCGGTTTCTAGAAGTCTGATTAATTTGAAACTTTGCATAGGTATCAAGGACCGATTACAATGCATTAATGTGATGGTCTGGTGACATAAGATCAACGGCCATAAGGTCAATTGGCCTTATTACTATTTTGAATGCCCATAAGTTTGATTGAAACTTTGCACACGTATGAAGGCTCGATTACAATGCATTAATGTGATGGTGTGGTGACATAATGTCAACGGCCATAAGGTCAATTGGCCTTATTACCACTTTGAATGGCCATAAGTTTGATAGAAACTGAGCACACGTATCAAGGCTCGATGACAGTACACTAATGTGATGGTGGGTTGACATAAGGTTAACGGACATAAGGTCAATTGAACTTGTGAGCACCCCAAATGGCCATAGATTTGAAACCTTGCACATATTGCGAAAAACGCATTCCTTTATTAACACGCTTTTATTAGCTTGGGCTGTATTTATGTAACGGAATATTTGAGCTTAATTTTCACCGGTTTCTAGAAGTCTGATTAATTTAAAACTTTGCATAGGTATCAAGGACCGATGACAATGCATCAATGTGATGGTCTGGTGACATAAGATCAACGGCCATAAGGTCAATTGGCCTTATTACTATTTTGAATGCCCATAAGTTTGATTGAAACTTTGCACACGTATGAAGGCTCGATTACAATGCATTAATGTGATGGTTTGGTGACATAAGTGCAACGGCCATAAGGTCAATTGGCCTTATTACTACTTTGAATGGCCATAAGTTTGATTGAAACTTTGCACACGTATCAAGGCTCGGTGACTATGCATTAATGTGATGATGTGGTGACATAAGATCAACGGTCATAAGGTGAATTGGCCTTATTGCCACTTTGAATGGCCACAAGTTTGATTGAAACTTTGCTCGATGACAATGATATAATGTGATGGTGTGGTGACATAATGTCAACGGTCATAAGGTCAATTGGCCTTATTACCACTTTGAATGGCCATAAGTTTGATTGAAACTGTGCACACGTATCAAGGCTCGATGACAGTACACTAATGTGATGGTGGGTTGACATAAGGTTAACGGACATAAGGTCAGTTGAACTTGCGACCACCCCAAATGGCCATCGATTTGAAACCTTGCACATATTGGGAAAAACGCATTCCTTTATTAACACGCTTTTATTAGCTTGGGCTGTATTTATGTAACGGAATATTTGAGCTTAATTTTCACCGGTTTCTAGAAGTCTGATTAATTTGAAACTTTGCATACGTATCAAGGACCGATTACAATGCATTAATGTGATGGTTTGGTGACATAATTTCAACGGCCATAAGGTCAATTGGCCTTATTACCACTTTGAATGGCCATAAGTTTGATTGAAACTTTGCACACGTATCAAGGCTCGATGACAATGCAATAACGTGATGGTGGGGTGACATAAGGGTAACGGACATAAGGTCAATTGGCCTTATTACCACTTTGAATGGCCACAAGTTTGATTGAAACTTTGCACACGTATCAAGGCTCGATGACAATGAAATAATGTGATGGTGTGGTGACATAATGTCAACGGCCATAAAGTCAATTGGCCTTATTACCACTTTGAATGGCCACAAGTTTGATTGAAACTTTGCGCACGTATCAAGGCTCGGTAACAATGCATTAATGTGAAGGTGTGGTGACATAAGGTCAACGGCCATAAGGTCAATTGGCCTTATTACCACTTTGAATGGCCATAAGTTTGATTGAAACTTTGCACACATATCAAGGCTCGGTGACTATGCATTAATGTGATGGTGTGGTGACATAAGATCAACGGTCATAAGGTGAATTGGCGTTATTGCGACTTTGAATGGCCATGGGTTTGATTGAAACTTTGCACACGTATCAAGGGCCGATGACAGTGCATCAATGTGATGGTCTGGTGACATAAGGTCAACGGCCATAAGGTCAATTGGCCTTATTACCACTTTGAATGGCCACAAGTTTGATTGAAACTTTGCACACGTATCAAGGCTCGATGACAATGAAATAATGAGATGGTGGGGTGGCATAAGGGTAACGGACATAAGGTCAATTGAACTTATGACCACCCCAAATGGCCATAGATTTGAAACTTTGCCCATAATGCAAAAAACGCATTCCTTTATTAATGATAAAAGTTGATGCATGGCACATCTACGAAAGAGCATACTGGAGCCCTTTTTTTTTATTAATTAACATGTTTTTATTAGCATGGCCTGTATCTATCTATGTATGTATGTAACGGGATCTTTGAGCTTAATTTTCACCGGTTTCTAGAAGTCTGATTAATTTGAAACTTTGCATACGTATCAAGGACTGATGACAATGCATCAATGTGATGGCTGGGTGGCATAAGGTCAACGGCCATAAGGTCAATTCGCCTTATTACCACTTTGAATGGCCACAAGTTTGATTGAAACGTTGCACACGTATCAAGGCTCGATGACAATGCAATAATGTGATGGTGGGGTGACATAAGGTTAACGGAAATAAGGTCAATTGAATTTATGACCACCCCAAATGGCCATAGATTTGAAACCTTGCACATAATTCGAAAAACGCATTCCTTTATCAACACGCTTTTATTAGCTTGGCCTGTATCTATGTAACGGAATCTTTGAGCTTAATTCTCACCGGTTTCTAGAAGTCTGATTAATTTGAAACTTTGTATACGTATCAAGGACCGATGACAATGCATTAATGTTATGGTGTGGTGACATAAGGTCAACGGCCATAAGGTCAATTGGCCTTGTTACCACTTTGGATGGCCATAAGTTTGATTGAAACTTTGCACACGTATTGAAATTTTCGAATAAAAGATTAGGAGACCTTGAATATCAGATTGTGATTGTTTTTGTTAAACGAAATTCTTTCCCTTTTATACATAATTTCTTAACCTATACGTTCATAATTATTCTAATACTTACGAACTAAATATATGTAGATTTGTATTAGTGGTGTGTATATATGTAGATTTGTTGTTAATAGTATGCATATATGTAGATTTGTATAAACGGTATGCATACATATATTAAGTAATAATATGCACGGTAACGGACATAAGGTCAATTGAACTTATGACCACCCCAAATGGCCATAGATTTGAAACTTTGCCCATAATGCAAAAAACGCATTCCTTTATTAATGATAAAAGTTGATGCATGGCACATTTACGAAAGAGCATAAGGGAGCCCTTTTTTTTATTAATTAACATGTTTTTATTAGCATGGCCTGTATCTATCTATGTATGTATGTAACAGGATCTTTGAGCTTAATTTTCACCGGTTTCTAGAAGTCTGATTAATTTGCAACTTTGCATAAGTATCAAGGACCGATTACAATGCATTAATGTGATGGTTTGGTGACATAAGGTCAACGGCCATAAGGTCAAATGGCCTTATTTGAATGCCCATAAGTTTGATTGAAACTTTGCACACGTATCAAGGCTCGATTATAATGCATTAATGTGATGGTTTTGTGACATAAGGTCAAACGGCCTTATTACCACTTTGAATGCCCATAAGTTTGATTGAAACTTTTCACGCGTATCAAGGCTCGGTGACTATGCATTAATGTGATGATGTGGTGACATAAGATCAACGGTCATAAGGTGAATTGGCCTTATTGCCACTTTGAATGGCCACAAGTTTGATTGAAACTTTGCTCGATGACAATGATATAATGTGATGGTGTGGTGACATAATGTCAACGGTCATAAGGTCAATTGGCCTTATTACCACTTTGAATGGCCATAAGTTTGATTGAAACTGTGCACACGTATCAAGGCTCGATGACAGTACACTAATGTGATGGTGGGTTGACATAAGGTTAACGGACATAAGGTCAGTTGAACTTGCGACCACCCCAAATGGCCATCGATTTGAAACCTTGCACATATTGGGAAAAACGCATTCCTTTATTAACACGCTTTTATTAGCTTGGGCTGTATTTATGTAACGGAATATTTGAGCTTAATTTTCACCGGTTTCTAGAAGTCTGATTAATTTGAAACTTTGCATACGTATCAAGGACCGATTACAATGCATTAATGTGATGGTTTGGTGACATAATTTCAACGGCCATAAGGTCAATTGGCCTTATTACCACTTTGAATGGCCATAAGTTTGATTGAAACTTTGCACACGTATCAAGGCTCGATGACAATGCAATAACGTGATGGTGGGGTGACATAAGGGTAACGGACATAAGGTCAATTGGCCTTATTACCACTTTGAATGGCCACAAGTTTGATTGAAACTTTGCACACGTATCAAGGCTCGATGACAATGAAATAATGTGATGGTGTGGTGACATAATGTCAACGGCCATAAAGTCAATTGGCCTTATTACCACTTTGAATGGCCACAAGTTTGATTGAAACTTTGCGCACGTATCAAGGCTCGGTAACAATGCATTAATGTGAAGGTGTGGTGACATAAGGTCAACGGCCATAAGGTCAATTGGCCTTATTACCACTTTGAATGGCCATAAGTTTGATTGAAACTTTGCACACATATCAAGGCTCGGTGACTATGCATTAATGTGATGGTGTGGTGACATAAGATCAACGGTCATAAGGTGAATTGGCGTTATTGCGACTTTGAATGGCCATGGGTTTGATTGAAACTTTGCACACGTATCAAGGGCCGATGACAGTGCATCAATGTGATGGTCTGGTGACATAAGGTCAACGGCCATAAGGTCAATTGGCCTTATTACCACTTTGAATGGCCACAAGTTTGATTGAAACTTTGCACACGTATCAAGGCTCGATGACAATGAAATAATGAGATGGTGGGGTGGCATAAGGGTAACGGACATAAGGTCAATTGAACTTATGACCACCCCAAATGGCCATAGATTTGAAACTTTGCCCATAATGCAAAAAACGCATTCCTTTATTAATGATAAAAGTTGATGCATGGCACATCTACGAAAGAGCATACTGGAGCCCTTTTTTTTTATTAATTAACATGTTTTTATTAGCATGGCCTGTATCTATCTATGTATGTATGTAACGGGATCTTTGAGCTTAATTTTCACCGGTTTCTAGAAGTCTGATTAATTTGAAACTTTGCATACGTATCAAGGACTGATGACAATGCATCAATGTGATGGCTGGGTGGCATAAGGTCAACGGCCATAAGGTCAATTCGCCTTATTACCACTTTGAATGGCCACAAGTTTGATTGAAACGTTGCACACGTATCAAGGCTCGATGACAATGCAATAATGTGATGGTGGGGTGACATAAGGTTAACGGAAATAAGGTCAATTGAATTTATGACCACCCCAAATGGCCATAGATTTGAAACCTTGCACATAATTCGAAAAACGCATTCCTTTATCAACACGCTTTTATTAGCTTGGCCTGTATCTATGTAACGGAATCTTTGAGCTTAATTCTCACCGGTTTCTAGAAGTCTGATTAATTTGAAACTTTGTATACGTATCAAGGACCGATGACAATGCATTAATGTTATGGTGTGGTGACATAAGGTCAACGGCCATAAGGTCAATTGGCCTTGTTACCACTTTGGATGGCCATAAGTTTGATTGAAACTTTGCACACGTATTGAAATTTTCGAATAAAAGATTAGGAGACCTTGAATATCAGATTGTGATTGTTTTTGTTAAACGAAATTCTTTCCCTTTTATACATAATTTCTTAACCTATACGTTCATAATTATTCTAATACTTACGAACTAAATATATGTAGATTTGTATTAGTGGTGTGTATATATGTAGATTTGTTGTTAATAGTATGCATATATGTAGATTTGTATAAACGGTATGCATACATATATTAAGTAATAATATGCACGGTAACGGACATAAGGTCAATTGAACTTATGACCACCCCAAATGGCCATAGATTTGAAACTTTGCCCATAATGCAAAAAACGCATTCCTTTATTAATGATAAAAGTTGATGCATGGCACATTTACGAAAGAGCATAAGGGAGCCCTTTTTTTTATTAATTAACATGTTTTTATTAGCATGGCCTGTATCTATCTATGTATGTATGTAACAGGATCTTTGAGCTTAATTTTCACCGGTTTCTAGAAGTCTGATTAATTTGCAACTTTGCATAAGTATCAAGGACCGATTACAATGCATTAATGTGATGGTTTGGTGACATAAGGTCAACGGCCATAAGGTCAAATGGCCTTATTTGAATGCCCATAAGTTTGATTGAAACTTTGCACACGTATCAAGGCTCGATTATAATGCATTAATGTGATGGTTTTGTGACATAAGGTCAAACGGCCTTATTACCACTTTGAATGCCCATAAGTTTGATTGAAACTTTTCACGCGTATCAAGGCTCGATGACAATGCATTAATGTGATGGTGTGGTGACATAAGGTCAACGGCCATTAGGTCATTTGGCATTATTACCACTTTGAATGGCCATAAGTTTGACTGAAACTTTGCACACGTATTGAAATTTTCGAATAAAAGATTAGGAGACTTTGAATATCAGATAGTGATTGTTTTTGTTAAATGAAATTCTTTCCCTTTTACACATAATTTCTAAACCTATACGTTCATAATTATTCTAATACTTACGAACTAAATATATGTAGATTTGTATTAGTGGTGTGTATATATGTAGATTTGTTATTAATAGTATGCATATATGTAGATTTGTACAAACGGTATGCATACATATATTAAGTAATAATATGAATATATGTAGATTTGTATAAACGGTATGCATACATGCAGATTTGTATGCAAAGTCAGCAGATTGCTACTCATGTAAAATTTTTGTATTTGAATATTTGGTTAATTCATATTATTGGTTGTATGTAAGTATTTTGGTGGCGAACTAACATTGACGATCGGCAAGTGTATTGACCGGGGTAAGTGGCTAAGCAAAATTTGTAATGTGTGAACTGACAAGGGTTTCATATTCGGCATTCCATTGTGTTGGCTTAACGCTGTGTTAGGTCAACGTAATTTATGTCGCATAATATTGTAATATGATTTTGCTATTACAAAAAATGTATTGGCATAGAAGTTCATGATGCGTAATGCCGCAAATGTATTGCATAGGTGGGCATGACGTATAATGCTACAGTATCAAGGCTCGATGATAATGCATTAAAGTGAAAGTGTGGTGAAATAAGGTCAACGGCCATAAGGCCAATTGGCCTTATTACCACTTTGAATGGCCTTTAAGTTTGATTGAAACTTTGCACACGTATCAAGGCTCGATGAAAGTGCAATAACGTGATGGTGGGGTGACATAAGGTTAACGGACATAAGGTCAATTGAACTTATGACCACCCCAAATGGCCTTGAAACCTTGCACATAATGCGAAAAACGCATTCGTTTATTAACACGCTTTTATTAGCGGAATCTTTGAGCTTAATTTTCACCTGTTTCTAGAAGTCTGATTAATTTGCAACTTTGCATACGTATCAAGGACCGATTACAATGCATTAATGTGATGGTTTGGTGACATAAGGTCAACGGCTATAAGGTCAAATGGCCTTATTACCACTTTGAATGCCCATAAGTTTGATTGAAACTTTGCACACGTATCATGATGGTAAAATAAAGTCAACGGCCATAAGGTCAATTGGCCTTATTGCCGCTTTGAACGGCCCTGAGTTTGATTGAAACTTTGCACACGTATCAAGGCCCGATGACAATGCATTAATGTGATGGTGTGGTTACATAAGGTCAACGGCCATAAGGTCAATTGGCCTTATTACCACTTTGAATGGCCACAAGTTTGATTGAAACTTTGCACACGTATCAAGGCTCGATGACAATGAAATAATGTGATGGTGGGGTGACATAAGGTTAACGGACATAAGGTCAATTGAATTTATGACCACCCCAAATGGCCATAGATTTGAAACCTTGCACATAATTCGAAAAACGCATTCCCTTATTAATACGCTTTTATTAGCTTGGCCTGTATCTATGTAACGGAAATTTCGAGCCTAATTCTCACCGCTTTCTATAAGTCTGATTACTTTGAAACTTTGCATACGTATCAAGGACCGATGACAATGCATCAATGTGATGGTCTGGTGACATAAGATCAACGGCCATAAGGTCAATTGGCCTTATTACTATTTTGAATGCCCATAAGTTTGATTGAAACTTTGCACACGTATCAAGGCTCGATGACAATGCATTAATGTGATGGTGTGGTGACATAATGTCAACGGTCATAAGGTCAATTGGCCTTATTACCACTTTGAATGGCCATAAGTTTGATTGAAACTGTGCACACGTATCAAGGCTCGATGACAGTACACTAATGTGATGGTGGGTTGACATAAGGTTAATTGACATAAGGTCAATTGAACTTGTGACCACCCCAAATGGCCATAGATTTGAAACCTTGAACATATTGCGAAAAACGCATTCCTTTATTAACACGCTTTTATTAGCTTGGGCTGTATTTATGTAACGGAATATTTGAGCTTAATTTTCACCGGTTTCTAGAAGTCTGATTAATTTGAAACTTTGCATACGTATCAAGGACCGATTACAATGCATTAATGTGATGGTTTGGTGACATAATTTCAACGGCCATAAGGTCAATTGGCCTTATTACCACTTTGAATAGCCAAAAGTTTGATTGAAACTTTGCACACGTATCAAGGCTCGGTGACTATGCATTAATGTGACGGTGTGGTGACATAAGATCAACGGTCATAAGGTGAATTGGCCTTATTGCCACTTTGAATGGCCACAAGTTTGATTGAAACTTTGCACACGTATCAAGGCTCGATGACAATGAAATAATGTGATGGTGTGGTGACTTAATGTCAACGGCCATAAGGTCAATTGGCCTTATTACCACTTTGAATGACCATAAGTTTGATTGAAACTGTGCACACGTATCAAGGCTCGATGACAGTACACTAGTGTGATGGTGGGTTGACATAAGGTTAACGAACATAAGGTCAATTGAACTTGTGACCACCCCAAATGGCCATAGATTTGAAACCTTGCACATATTGCGAAAAACGCATTCCTTTATTAACACGCTTTTATTAGCTTGGGCTGTATTTATGTAACGGAATATTTGAGCTTAATTTTCACCAGTTTCTAGAAGTCTGATTAATTTGAAACTTTGCATACGTATCAAGGACCGATTACAATGCATTAATGTGATGGTTTGTGATATAAGTTCAACGGCCATAAGGTCAATTGGCCTTATTACCACTTTGAATGGCCATAAGTTTGATTGAAACTTTACACACGTATCAAGGCTCGATGACAATGCAATAACGTGATGGTGGGGTGACATAAGGGTAACGGACATAAGGTCAATTGGCCTTATTACCACTTTGAATGGCCACAAGTTTGATTGAAACTTTGCACACGTATCAAGGCTCGATGACAATGAAATAATGTGATGGTGTGGTGACATAATGTCAACGGCCATAAAGTCAATTGGCCTTATTACCACTTTGAATGGCCACAAGTTTGATTGAAACTTTGCACACGTTTCAAGGCTCGGTGACAATCCATTAATGTGAAGGTGTGGTGACATAAGGTCAACGGCCATAAGGTCAATTAGCCTTATTACCACTTTGAATGGCCATAAGTTTGATTGAAACTTTGCACACGTATCAAGGCTCGGTGACTATGCATTAATGTGATGGTGTGGTGACATAAGATCAACGGTCAGAAGGTGAATTGGCGTTATTGCCACTTTGAATGGCCATGGGTTTGATTGAAACTTTGCACACGTATCAAGGGCCGATGACAGTGCATCAATGTGATGGTCTGGTGACATAAGGTGAACGGCCATAAGGTCAATTGGCCTTATTACCACTTTGAATGGCCACAAGTTTGATTGAAACTTTGCACACGTGTCAAGGCTCGGTGACAATGCATTAATGTGAAGGTGTGGTGACATAAGGTCAACGGTCATAAGGTCAATTGGCCTTATTACCACTTTGAATGGCAATAAGTTTAATTGAAACTTTGCACACGTATCAAGGCTCGGTGACAATGCATTAATGTGAAGGTGTGGTGACATAAGGTCAACGGTCATTAGGTCAATTGGCCTTATTACGACTTTGAATGGCCATGGGTTTCATTGAAGCTTTGCACACGTATCAAGGGCCGATGACAATGCATCAATGTGATGGTCTGGTGACATAAGGTCAACGGCCATAAGGTCAATTGGCCTTATTACCACTTTGAATGGCCACAAGTTTGCTTGAAACTTTGCACACGTATCAAGGCTCGATGACAATGAAATAATGTGATGGTGTGGTTACATAATGTCAACGGCCATAAGGTCAATTGGCCTTATTACCACTTTGAATGGCCACAAGTTTGATTGAAGCTTTGCACACGTATCAAGGCTCGGTGACAATGCATTAATGTGAAGGTGTGGTGACATAAGGTCAACGGCCATAAGGTCAATTGGCCTTATTACCAGTTTGAATGGCCATAAGTTTGATTGAAACTTTGCACACGTATCAAGGCTCGGTAGCAATGCATTAATGTGATGGTCTGGTGACATAAGGTCAACGGCCATAAGGTCAGTTGGCCTTATTACCACTTTGAATGGCCACAAGTTTGATTGAAACTTTGCACACGTATCAAGGCTCGATGACAATGAAATAATGTGATGGTGGGGTGACATAGGGGTAACGGACATAAGGTCAATTGAACTTATGACCACCCCAAATGGCCATAGATTTGAAACTTTGCCCATAATGCAAAAAACGCATTCCTTTATTAATGATAAAAGTTGATGCATGGCACATCTACGAAAGAGCATACTGGAGCCCTTTTTTTTATTAATTAACATGTTTTTATTAGCATGGCCTGTATCTATCTATGTATGTATGTAACGGGATTTTTGAGCTTAATTTTCACCCGTTTCTAGAAGTCTGATTAATTTGAAACTTTGAATACGTATCAAGGACTGATGACAATGCATCAATGTGATGGTCTGGTGACATAAGGTCAACGGCCATAAGGTCAATTGGCCTTATTACCACTTTGAATGGCCACAAGTTTGATTGAAACGTTGCACACGTATCAAGGCTCGATGACAATGCAATAATGTGATGGTGGGGTGACATAAGGTTAACGGAAATAAGGTCAATTGAATTTATGAGCACCCCAAATGGCCATAGATTTGAAACCTTGCACATAATTCGAAAAACGCATTCCTTTATCAACACGCTTTTATTAGCTTGGCCTGTATCTATGTAACGGAATCTTTGAGCTTAATTCTCACCGGTTTCTAGAAGTCTGATTAATTTGAAATTTTGTATACGTATCAAGGACCGATGACAATGCATTAATGTTATGGTGTGGTGACATAAGGTCAACGGCCATAAGGTCAATTGGCCTTATTACCACTTTGGATGGCTATAAGTTTGATTGAAACTTTGCACACGTATTGAAATTTTCGAATAAAAGATTAGGAGACTTTGAATATCAGATAGTGATTGTTTTTGTTAAAAGAAATTCTTTCCCTTTTATACATAATTTCTTAACCTATACGTTCATAATTATTCTAATACTTACGAACTAAATATATGTAGATTTGTATTAGTGGTGTGTATATATGTCGATTTGTTATTAATAGTATGCATATATGTAGATTTGTATAAACGGTATGCATACATATATTAAGTAATAATATGCACGGTAACGGACATAAGGTCAATTGAACTTATGACCATCCCAAATGGCCATAGATTTGAAACTTTGCCCATAATGCAAAAAACGCATTCCTTTATTAATAATAAAAGTTGATGCATGGCACATCTACGAAAGAGCATACTGGAGCCCTTTTTTTTATTAATTAACATGTTTTTATTAGCATGGCCTGTATCTATCTATGTATGTATGTAACGGGATCTTTGAGCTTAATTTTCACCGGTTTCTAGAAGTCTGATTAATTTGCAACTTTGCATAAGTATCAAGGACCGATTACAATACATTAATGTGATGGTTTTGTGACATAAGGTCAACGGCCATAAGGTCAAATGGCCTTATTTGAATGCCCATAAGTTTGATTGAAACTTTGCACACGTATCAAGGACCGATTACAATGCATTAATGTGATGGTTTGGTGACATAAGGTCAGCGGCCATAAGGTCAAATGGCCTTATTACCACTTTGAATGCCCATAAGTTTGATTGAAACTTTGCACACGTATCATGATGGTAAAATAAAGTCAACGGCCATAAGGTCAATTGGCCTTATTGCCACTTTTGAATGGCCCTGAGATTGATTGAAACTTTGCACACTTATCAAGGCCCGATGACAGTGCATTAATGTGATGGTGTGGTTACATAAGGTCAACGGCCATATGAGTCAATTGGCCTTATTACCACTTTGAATGGCCACAAGTTTGATTGAAACTTTGCACACGTATCAAGGCTCGATGACAATGCAATAATGTGATGGTGGGGTGACATAAGGGTTAACGGACATAAGGTCAATTGAATTTATGACCACCCCCAAATGGCCATAGATTTGAAACCTTGCACATAATTCGAAAAACGCATTCCTTTATTAATACGCTTTTATTAGCTTGGCCTGTATCTATGTAACGGAAATTTCGAGCCTAATTCTCACCGGTTTCTATAAGTCTGATTACTTTGAAACTTTGCATACGTATCAAGGACCGATGACAATGCATTAGTGTTATGGTGTGGTGATAAAAGGTCAACGGCCATAAGGTCAATTGGCATTATTACCACTTTGAATGGCAATAAGTTTGATTGAAACTTTGCACACGTATCAAGGCTCGATGACAATGCGATAATGTGATGTGTGGTGACATAAGGTCAACGGCCATAAGGTCAGTTGGCCTTATTACATTTTGAATGGCCATTAGTTTGATTGAAACTTTGCATACGTATCAAGGCTCGATGACAATGCATTATTGTGATGGTTTAGTGACATAAGCTCAACGGCCATAAGGTCAATTGGCCTTATTACCACTTTGAATGGCCCATAAGTTTGACTGAAACTTTGCACACGTATAACGTATCCAAGGCTCGATGACAATGCATTAATGTGATGGTGGGGTGCAATAAGGTCAACGGCCATAAAGTTTATTGGCCTTATTAACCACTTTGAATGCCCATAAAGTTTGATTGAAACGTTGCACACGTATCAAGGCTCGATGGCAATGCAATAATGTGATGGTGGGGTGACATAAGGTTAACGGACATAAGGTCAATTGAATTTATGACCACCCCAATTGGCCGTAGATTTGAAAACCTTGCTCATAATGCGAAAAACGCATTCCCTTATTAATGATAGAAGTGGATGCATGGCACATCTACGAAAGAGCATACTGGAGCCCTTTTTAACACGCTTTTATTAGCTTGGACGGTATCTATGTAACGGAATTTTTCAGCTTAATTTTCACCGGTTTCTAGAAGTCTGATTAATTTGAAACTTTGCATACGTATCAAGGACCGACGACAATGCATCAATGTGATGGTCTGGTGAGATAAGATCAACGGCCATAAGGTCAATTGGCCTTATTACTATTTTGAATGCCCATAAGTTTGATTGAAACTTTGCACACGTATCAAGGCTCGATGACAGTGCATTAACGTGATGGTGTGGTGACATAATGTCAACGGTCATAAGGTCCATTGGCCTTATTACCACTTTGAATGGCCATAAGTTTGATTGAAACTGTGCAATAACGAGATGGTGGGGTGACATAATACGTATCAAGGCTCGTATTATGGCATTAATGTGATGGTGGGGTGCAATAAGGTCAACGGCCATAAGGTTTATTGGCCTTATTACCACTTTGAATGCCCATAAGTTTGATTGAAACGTTGCACACGTATCAAGGCTCGATGGCAATGCAATAATGTGATGGTGGGGTGACATAAGGTTAACGGACATAAGGTCAATTGAACTTATGACCAACCCAAATGGCCATAGATTTGAAACCTTGCACATAATGCGAAAAACCAATTCCTTTATTAATGATAGAGGTGGATGCGTGGCACATCTACGAAAGAGCATACTGGAGCCCTTTTTAACACGCATTTATTAGTTTGCCCTCTATCTATCTATGTATCCATGTATGTATGTAACGGAATCTGGAGTGGAGCCGAGAGCTCCGGTAATGCAGAGCTCCGAGCTCCGTTGCACCTTTTGAAGCATTTTAAGAAAGGTACTTTTACCTAGTGCAGGCCACCAGACCAAGGCACCGTAAAGAAGAATCGGGCGCACAATGGCTGTGTAAATCCAGTAGTTCACCTTAGGGGAGAATCCCCAGGAGTTGCCAATTGCCCTGTTGCAGGTGAACAGCTCTGCTTCTGCCTTCTTAGATCGCTCCACTATATGGTCACTCCATAACAGCTTCCTATCCAGAATGACTCCCAAATACTTTACTTGATCGGTAAACGCTAAGAACGTACCCCCAATTCTTGGCGGTGTAAGATTTGGTACTTCGTACCTCCTCGTGAAGAGGGCAAGCTCGGTTTTATCCGGGTTGACTTCTAAACCTGTGGCGGGTTGTACTCCTGGAGCAGCTCCAGGATGTCAGCTGGGTCCATTGGCGTCACTGGAACCCAGGCTCTATCCCTTGGTCGTGAGGGGTAGCACGCGCCTCCACTACCTTGAGGCGCGCGCCCGGATATAAACCCCAATCAGCGTGACCGGCCTGCCGTCGTAACAGGCAATTAGCTTGAGATTGTCCAGGAACCATCCTGCATTGGTGTAAGATGGCGGTGGACCAGGGTTGTCTTTTTTAACCTTAACGGCCACCGTAGCGAGCGCGGCCTCGATCCACTTCCACTGTTGTTTCGGGATCTTGCCATCTTCGCTGCTCTCGTCTATAATGCCAATGATCTGCCTACCCTTCGCAATTTTGGCGAAGCACCGCGTCCAGCCTCCCTGCGTCTTGGCCCTTTTCGGTGCCGTGAGGTTGGATTCATCGATGGACCGCTAGTGTGTCAAGGTTTCATCACTCTCGACTAAAAATTTTAAAATTACTTGAACGAAAAAATCAAAAATAAACAATAGTTTAAAAAAACTAAAAAAAACACGCTTTTATATCTAACCGAACTAAAAAATTTAAATGATTTACAATTAAAAAGAGTTTATATAACATTATAGAAGGTCAAACAATCATTTATAGTTAATCACCTGAAAACGAAATTATAATAAAATTTAAGTTATTAACATAGTAATTTTATTCACAGTAAAAAGCGTGGGGTGCTTGATATTGAATATTACAATCATTCTGTTGGCAACTATCTGAGAGGAAAGATATGAAATGTGGTCAAATGCGCCCCACGCTTTTTAATCTGAATTAAATTATTCTGTTAATAACTTAAATTTTATTATAATTTTATTTTGAGGTGATTATCTATAAGTGATTGTTTGACCTTCCACTACTGTTATATAAACTCTTTTTAATTGAAAATTATTTTCTATTTTTTAGTTCGGTTAGCTATAAAAGTGTGTGTTTTTTTAGTTTTTTTTTTAACTATTATTTATTTCTAGAAATATTTCCTGCTATAGGGAAAATTTTGTATACCCAATTTTATTACGAGCCGTTAGTTTTTCTTCGATTTATGGCTCCGGAAACATAGAAATAAAAAAAAAATAAAAAAATTTAAAATTGCTTAGTCATAAAAGGTGCGGTGCCACGCCCATTTTTAAAAATTTGAAGTTTTTTCTATTTACTGTTATAAATTCATTTGGGAAATGAAATACCATTGATATGAAGCTCGTTTTTGCAAAGATATGGCCTTTATTATTCGTCCATGACCCTTTTAAAAATCTTTTATATAAAAGTGGGCCTGGCGCTAAACCGATTTTGTTATTTTTCTTCAACGCATTCCTTATAGCAAAGGCAACCTCTCTGCCGAATTTTGTTACGATAGGTTTAACGATTTTTTTTATGATTAATAATATATGTAAAATTGATTTTATCACAAGTGGGCGGTGCCACGCCCATTTAAAAAAATTTTTGAAATTTTTATCAAGAGTCTCAATATAAGTCCACATATCAAATTTCAACATTCTAGGTGTATTATTATACTAAATAATCAGGTTTTTTGTGTTTTCCAAAATTGTATATATATAAAAGGTGGGCGTGGTTATCATCCGATTTCGCTCATTTTCAATACCAATCTATTCTGGGTCAAGATAAGCCCGTGTACCAAATTTGGTGAAATTATCTCAATATTTACTCAAGTTATCGTGTTAACGGGCGAACGGAAGGACGGACATGGCTCAATCAAATTTTTTTTCGATGCTGATGATTTTGATATATGGAAGCCTATATCTATCTCGATTCCTTTATACCTGCACAACCAACCGTTATCCAATCAAAGTTAATATACTCTGTGTGCAAAGCAAGCTGAGTATAAAAATTAAACTCGGTAAAGCGCCAATTGCATACCTAACGGGTGGTCTGAAAATTCCTTTAGCACATTTCTTCGTTTTTAACTAAAGTGTCATGTTTTTTGAATTACGACACTATTCAAAGAAATAGGCGATATATGTATATGTAGTTTATATGGTTGATATAGGCCTATTGTGGAACCGAGCACCCAAAACCAACTTCGGTAGCACGCCAACGGCCTACCTCCCGGGTGGTGTGGAAAAGGCAAATGTTTAATTCAATTTCAACTCATATTACCATAATTCTATGTCAATTCCATTTGATGTTACATATTTTTAAACGGTTTTATTCAGCTTGACCTAACAGGCTGGCTGGCTGGCCGGCGTGAATTTCGTAATTGAAATTTAAGTAACTTCCCGATAAGCTACAAGCTTGAAACTTGGAATATAGTTCAGAACCCGGTGATAATGCAATAATAAGAAAAAAACTCCGATAGGTGGCGCATGGATCGAAATATTTCAAAAAATCATATTTGTGATCCGATTTGGTTCATATATGGAACCCATAATACATACATGAATAGAAAGCGACCTATAACTTCCTCAGGAAGCCACAACAAGTACCCGTTGCTGCCCTACGGCGCCACCAGCTCATACTCTTTTCCGGCAGCAGTCGTGTAGGTCAGGGAAACAGGCTCTTAGTCCCTACCACCTTTTGCACCGTTTGCCAGCACAGAATATATACGTTTGCGACATCCGCCTAATGCAGCTCCTGTCTTGGACGGTGCCACTTTCCTAGATGTTCTGGTCTCCGCGACGGGCTTCATTGCGCAATGTTGCCAGGCCGCAAACCCAAATAGACCGGTTACCCCAATGCTTACCCAGGGACGTCCAGTCCCAGGACCACAACAGCAATTGCTAGGACGCACAACCCAGGCGTAGTCACCCGTCACTTACTCCTAGAGTGACGACGTCTCCCCGCTGCACTTTAGAATTCTGCAGTTAAAGTGCAATGGATCACGGAGATAATCGATTACATGAAGCGGCACAACATCCACATTGCTGCGATTCAAGAGACTAAACTCACAGCAAGATCTGCTCTGCAGACCTGTTCTGGGTATAGTGTCCACAGAAAAGATCGCGAGAGCGGAAATGGAGGCGGTCTCGCGTTTATCATACACCACTCAATGCAATATCATATATTTGATCCCGACATCGGCCGCAGGGACAATGTCTTAGAACGTCACGGCTTATCTGTCCGGTCAGGCGATGTAAACCTAGAAATCATCAACACTTACATCCCTCCTGCCACCTGCTGCCACATTGGATACTGCCCTAATATTAGTGCCTTATTCACTGGCGATAATCGCATTATCTTAGGCGATTTTAGTGCCCATCACTATTTATGGCATTCAAACTCTCAAGCGGACAGCAGGGGTGAGATGTTGGCGGATCAAATAAAAGAAACGACATTCTGCACAATAAACGGAGACACCCCCACTCTTATGGTAGGAAGATGTCACAGTTCACCAGATATATCAATCGTGAGCGCAAGTCTCGTAAACTGCGTCACCTGGCAGCCGATGGTAACATTGGCATCCGACATTGGCAGGTAGGACAGCCAATGTCCCGACTGTTGCTCGCCAAGGGGAGCCTGCTTTCCGCAAGGTCATTGAATCCGCCTCGGCTCGGTTTATTCCCGCCGGAAGAATTCGCGAAATTCGGTCTCATTTTCCGACGGATGCCGCAAATTTAGCGAGAGAACGTCACCTTATAAGACAGCTTGATCCCGGGACCCCCAAATAAGGGAAATGAACCAGCATATCAGATTGCTTGTGGATGAACGCAAGCGGGCGAAATTGGAGGAGCATCTAAGTAATTGTAACCTCTATGCCGGTGTGGGTAAGCTTTGGTCCACCGTAAAGTCAGTATCGAACCCGTCTAAACACAGTGACAAAATTTCCATCGCCTTTGGCGATAAAGTGCTGTCGGATGCAAAACAATGTACGAGCGCTTTTTGTCGACAATATACAATGCATTCTACTGTTCACAAAGTTAGACAGAGGGCCAACAGACACGCACACGCACATAAACATAAATTAAGCGCGTCCCCAATTACCATCACCGCCAAAGAGGTTGAGGATGCCATCGGTCAAGCTAAACCATCTATAGCAGTGGGCCCAGACGGCATAGCCATGCCGATGCTTAAAAGCCTAGGAAAAGAGGGTTTCAAATATTTAGCACATGTCTTCAACCTGTCCTTTTCCACCTTTGTCATTTCCGAAAAATGGAAAATGGCCAAGGTGGTCCCGCTACTAAAGCCTGGGAAACCAGCTAAGAGAGTCATATCGCCCGATATCACTCCTATCGCCATTAGCTAAGACGCTTGAAGCCATTTTGCTCCCCTATTTCAAAGTAAATTTGCAACCAGGCTGTCATCAGCATGGCTTTAGGAAACTTCATAGCACGCGCTAAATGCCATAAGCACCCAGATAAATTGCGGTTTAAACCAAACCCCCCTCCCCCCCTACTCGAAAACTAGTCCTATCAAACGTTTTTCATACGGTCAACCATGGCACGTTACTGCAAAACCTGGAAGGTCTACCCATCCCTCAAGTCTTAAAAGGTTGACCGCAAATTATCTGGGTGGCCGGCAGGCATCGGTGCAATTTCCAAACGCAACATCAAAACCAAGAAGAAATAAACAAGGGGTGCCACAGGGTAGTGTCCTATCCCCACTTTTATTTAACTTCTACATATCAAAACTACCTTCGCCACCAGAAGAAGTTACTATCGTTTCCTTCGCCGTTGACTGCACAATAATGGCCACGGGCCCAGGCCCAGAAATCGGTGATCTTTGCATCGGCGACCTTATTTACAACATGGACGTCCCAAACGTCGACCAATTTAAACATCCACGTCAATGGCACTACGCTACCTACTGTCTTACACCCCAAAATCTTGGGTGTGACGTTGGAAGATCTACATTTTGGTGAGCATGCAGCCGCAATTGTACCGAAAATTCAGAGCCGCAATAAAATCCTCAAATCTCTTGCTGGCAGTGCTTGATACAAAGATAAAGAAATGCTCATTACCACCTACAAAGCAATTTGCCTGCCGATTTCATGCTACGCGTCCCCGATATGGTCGCCAAGCCTAAAGACTACTACTTCAGAACCGCGACGGGTTGTCTTCTTATGTCCCCAGAACACCATCTACATAATGAGGCGAAAATACTCCCCATCAGAGAGAGAAATGAAATGCTAACCAAACAGTTCCTGTTGAATACCACAGACATCTGATTGATGACCCAACATCGCCCAGGGGCTTAAGGAGTTATATCCGTAAACATTATGAGGAAATACGGAAACTGAGAACACAGCCGTACGAAGCCAAAAAATACAGTGAACTCCACAAACAGTGGTGAATCCTGTACTCAAACAACAATACCGTAAACTTGCAGAAGAGGAACGCACACTCCCTAGGGAAACGCGAGTGACTCTAGCTCAACTTTGATCTGGATACTGTAACAGGTTAAAGTCTTACCTAATCAGAATTAACCCCGACATACAAAATGTATGCCCTGCTTGCAATGTGTCCACACATCACACCAACCAACTCTTCAATTGTAATGTGGAACCAACGCCTCTAACACCCCTCTCATTATGGTCCACCCCTGTTGAAACAGCAAGTTTCCATGGACTCCCGTTAGAGGATATTGATTATGATTTGTGATCGGTCACGCCTACTGGATGGGGCGAAGCACTGCTACAAAAACAACATGTGCGATTTGGCTCATATTTAAATAAAGGCTAAAAACTAGAAAAAAAATTTAACAAAAAAATCCAGTTAAACAGTTTTATTGAAACCACTACTTACATGAATTAATAATAATAATAAAAGCTAGAAAATATTTAGGTAGGTCCTATGTACTAGTCATCACACTCTTCATCAATCTAGGGCGTTGATCAGACAATTAAATAAAAGCGTTGGAAGCGTCAAATTTCTATTGATAGTCATATACTACCTACTACTAACTGAACCATAATGAAGTTATGCTATGCCTCACATTGTGTCGAAAGCGACAACCTTTGACCCGAAAATCCTCGTTTTGGAGGGGAGAGGCACCCACACAACAACACCGACATGCATATGCATGAGTGCTGACAAAAGCACCCATCCATAAACGAGCATGTACATGCATGTACATGCATATGGCGGTGATGGTGTGGGTGGTTATATATTAAATCGAGTATCGAGTTGCATTAGGGGGGTCCTATCAGATGCGGAGTAGTTAGGCATCCTGCATAAACATGCAGCCGCCCCCTCCCCCCCCCCCCCCCCTTGCGATACGCAGCATCGTTTTCCACCAACGATCTTCGACCGCTGAAAAAGAACGAGAAAAAAATTCTTTCAAATTGAACTTAACCTAGTTCGTGCCAACGTCGTGGATGGCCGGGAGTCCTTTCCGACTTGCTCAGCATGTCACCTAAGCTAGGATGAAAAATTAGCGGTTATGAAAAGGTATAAGTGAATATTTCTATGTGCTTATATGAATTAGTTGAAAATTTTTAAGTGGTCTAAAAGGAACTTAATTTCACCAGGCAGAAATGTGTTATTTTCCATCCCCTGACATGTATTTTCAAGTTTGCGAAGCTTTTCACGACGAGTTTTATCTGCACGTACCATTATGCGAAATGTTATGTACCACCCTGTGGCATGTTTCTTTTTTCAGCTGATAGAGCTGATGTGGTAAATTTATAGCATGAGAATTTATGTATATATATATATTTTGTTAGTGGCAGTAAGGCCGTAGAAAAGGTTGATTTTTTCTCATTTCGGTCTTGTTCATTTCGGGAGTCCGATTCTTGTTTTTTGTACCGAAGCCTTAGAGTGTTCGTGATATTTGTTGTTGGAAACCATCAAGTCCTGCCCCCCGCCAAAAAGACGAGTTTATTAGCGTGAGAACCGAACTCAAACAAAACCCAGGAAAAAAAAAAAGTTTTTTATGTTTTTTTTTTTTGTGTACGAGTATAATTTTTTGCAATGTTGTCTTGTGTGTATGTATGTAAAGGGACTGTAAGAGGTGCCCGTATGAGTCAAAAAGGGCTGATCACGGTTTTGTGCCTTGCGGGTTTTCGGTACCCGCTTTCACATTTTGTGCTGCACCAATGCAGAAAAACAACTAAACAAACATACATACATACATGGTATACTTGTAACCGACGACAAAAGACAAAAGAAACGAATAATCCTACACACATACGTGCGTTGAATCGAAAATTCCGAAATTGGCACTACGGGATTATTTCTTACGATTTTTTCCCGTTGCGTTTTCTTGCATCTCCTACAGCATCAGGCGTGCGTACACATATCGAGGCAAAAAGGTAAGTACTTGAGAAATTATGAATTAATTTGGTTATTAATACTTATCTTTTCTTTCTTTCATCTAGGGAGTAAACTTTACCAATTAAATAAATACAATCAATTGCACTTTTATCTTGATTTTTGGTTAACCAGATACCTATTGCGCTGTTCGTGCACATTGCTATATATATATAAAGCAACCCAAAGGGCAAAAAAAAACAGTATTTTTCGTTTATAATAATCGCTTGGGGGGGATTCAAAGAATCGAGTGTGGTGTACCCTTCTTTGAAGATGAAAAAAGGTAAATTAATGGTAGAAGTTGAGACATGGATATGTGATAATTATTTTTCTTTTCCTTTTAGGTAGATTTAGCTGGATAGAAAAGGCTCAAAGCGTGGTAGTATCTTATTCCAAACCATAACTGGGAAAGCAGGTAAAGTGTTTTTGTTTATTTTTGGTTAAGTGCGGTTGAGGCCATAGCATATTTTACCTAGCGCTGTTTTTTCTCAAGCTACACTGGCAAATAATTCACTACAATTTCTGCTCAAACGCAAGAGCTACGGCATCAGACCACCACACTTACGAGGTAAAATTAGATTCTTAGCAAACTCCTTTAAACACCAGTCTACCCGAACCCAACTAAAACAAGTAAGAACGGGACTGTCTTCGGCTGTGCCGAAGACTTCATACCTTTCATGAATGGGGCTGAACAATAATCTTATCCCGTTCGTAATCTCCGAATAATCGGATGTATAAGATAAGAAATATATAGTGAACAGATCTACATACCTTAACGATTTTTAAGATAAATATAAAATAAACAAGTAAGAACGGGACTGTCTTCGGCTGTGCCGAAGACTTCATACCTTTCATGAATGGTGCTGAACAATAATCTTATCCCGTTCGTAATCTCCGAATAATCGGATGTATAAGATAAGAAATATATAGTGAACAGATCTACATACCTTAACGATTTTTAAGATAAATATAAAATAAAAAACAGGTAGGTAATTCGTGTGAGGATGCAAAGTTTCAGGTTTTTTGTGGTCTGCGTGTAAAAACTATGACTACGAATCACGTATTTCAAAAATATATGACGAAAACGTAACTATTTGATGAAATTTGATGAATTTTGAAGATTCTAGCCGTAAAAAAGGGGTCAAAATGACAGTTTATATGAAGTATATAATATATATACGACCGATCTCTATGATTTTTTCAGACAACAATATATGCTATATACGTAAGCATTTTGTGAAATTTGAAGCTTCTAACTGTTAAAACGGGGCAGAAATTGCGTAAAGTTTCTTATCTGAACAATCGGTTGTATGAGAGATATACTATGTGTACCACCGATCTCAATGATTTTTTCAGACATCAATATGTGCTATACACGTAAGCAGTTGGTGAAATTTGAAGCTTCTAGCTGTTAAAATGGGGCCGAAATCGTAAAAAAATATATATATACTATATATATATACTATATATACCATCATATATATATTATATATATCACCGATCTCCATGATTTTTTGACACAACAATACATACTATATACGTAAGCAATCGGTGAAATTTGAAGCTTATAACTGTTAAAATGGGGAAGAAATTGCGCAAAGTTTCTTATCTGAACAATCGGTTGTATGGGATATATACTATATATACCACCGGTATCTATGATTTTCTCAGACAACAATATATGCTATACACGTAAGCATTTGGTCAAATTTGAACATATCTAAACGATTTTTAAGATAAATATAAAATAAACAAGTAAGAACGGGACTGTCTTCGGCTGTGCCGAAGACTTCATACCTTTCATGAATGGGGCTGAACAATAATCTTATCCCGTTCGTAATCTCCGAATAATCGGATGTATAAGATAAGAAATATGTAGTGAACAGATCTACATACCTTAACGATTTTTAAGATAAATATAAAATAAAAAACAGGTAGGTAATTCGTGTGAGGATGCAAAGTTTCAGGTTTTTTGTGGTCTGCGTGTAAAAACTATGACTACGAATCACGTATTTCAAAAATATATGACGAAAACGTAACTATTTGATGAAATTTGATGAATTTTGAAGATTCTAGCCGTAAAAAAGGGGTCAAAATGACAGTTTATATGAAGTATATAATATATATACGACCGATCTCTATGATTTTTTCAGACAACAATATATGCTATATACGTAAGCATTTTGTGAAATTTGAAGCTTCTAACTGTTAAAACGGGGCAGAAATTGCGTAAAGTTTCTTATCTACAATCGGTTGTATGAGATATATACTATGTGTACCACCGATCTCAATGATTTTTTCAGACATCAATATATGCTATACACGTAAGCAGTTGGTGAAATTTGAAGCTTCTAGCTGTTAAAATGGGGCCGAAATCGTAAAAAAAATATATATACTATATATATATACTATATATACCATCATATATATATTATATATATCACCGATCTCCATGATTTTTTGACACAACAATACATACTATATACGTAAGCAATCGGTGAAATTTGAAGCTTATAACTGTTAAAATGGGGAAGAAATTGCGCAAAGTTTCTTATCTGAACAATCGGTTGTATGGGATATATACTATATATACCACCGGTATCTATGATTTTCTCAGACAACAATATATGCTATACACGTAAGCATTTGGTCAAATTTGAACATATCTAAACGATTTTTAAGATAAATATAAAATAAACAAGTAAGAACGGGACTGTCTTCGGCTGTGCCGAAGACTTCATACCTTTCATGAATGGGGCTGAACAATAATCTTATCCCGTTCGTAATCTCCGAATAATCGGATGTATAAGATAAGAAATATATAGTGAACAGATCTACATACCTTAACGATTTTTAAGATAAATATAAAATAAACAAGTAAGAACGGGACTGTCTTCGGCTGTGCCGAAGACTTCATACCTTTCATGAATGGGGCTGAACAATAATCTTATCCCGTTCGTAATCTCCGAATAATCGGATGTATAAGATAAGAAATATATAGTGAACAGATATACATACCTTAACGATTTTTAAGATAAATATAAAATAAAAAACAGGTAGGTAATTCGTGTGAGGATGCAAAGTTTCAGGTTTTTTGTGGTCTGCGTGTAAAAACTATGACTACGAATCACGTATTTCAAAAATATATGACGAAAACGTAACTATTTGATGAAATTTGATGAATTTTGAAGATTCTAGCCGTAAAAAAGGGGTCAAAATGACAGTTTATATGAAGAATATAATATATATACGACCGATCTCTATGATTTTTTCAGACAACAATATATGCTATATACGTAAGCATTTTGTGAAATTTGAAGCTTCTAACTGTTAAAACGGGGCAGAAATTGCGTAAAGTTTCTTATCTGAACAATCGGTTGTATGAGATATATACTATGTGTACCACCGATCTCAATGATTTTTTCAGACATCAATATATGCTATACACGTAAGCAGTTGGTGAAATTTGAAGCTTCTAGCTGTTAAAATGGGGCCGAAATCGTAAAAAAATATATATATACTATATATATATACTATATATACCATCATATATATATTATATATATCACCGATCTCCATGATTTTTTGACACAACAATACATACTATATACGTAAGCAATCGGTGAAATTTGAAGCTTATAACTGTTAGAATGGGGAAGAAATTGCGCAAAGTTTCTTATCTGAACAATCGGTTGTATGGGATATATACTATATATACCACCGGTATCTATGATTTTCTCAGACAACAATATATGCTATACACGTAAGCATTTGGTCAAATTTGAACATATCTAAACGATTTTTAAGATAAATATAAAATAAACAAGTAAGAACGGGACTGTCTTCGGCTGTGCCGAAGACTTCATACCTTTCATGAATGGGGCTGAACAATAATCTTATCCCGTTCGTAATCTCCGAATAATCGGATGTATAAGATAAGAAATATATAGTGAACAGATCTACATACCTTAACGATTTTTAAGATAAATATAAAATAAAAAACAGGTAGGTAATTCGTGTGAGGATGCAAAGTTTCAGGTTTTTTGTGGTCTGCGTGTAAAAACTATGACTACGAATCACGTATTTCAAAAATATATGACGAAAACGTAACTATTTGATGAAATTTGATGAATTTTGAAGATTCTAGCCGTAAAAAAGGGGTCAAAATGCCAGTTTATATGAAGTATATAATATATATACGACCGATCTCTATGATTTTTTCAGAAAACAATATATGCTATATACGTAAGCATTTTGTGAAATTTGAAGCTTCTAACTGTTAAAACGGGGCAGAAATTGCGTAAATTCTCTTATCTGAACAATCGGTTGTATGAGATATATACTATGTGTACCACCGATCTCTATGATTTTTTCAGACATCAATATATGCTATACACGTAAGCAGTTGGTGAAATTTGAAGCTTCTAGCTGTTAAAATGGGGCCGAAATCGTAAAAAAATATATATATACTATATATATATACTATATATACCATCATATATATATTATATATATCACCGATCTCCATGATTTTTTGACACAACAATACATACTATATACGTAAGCAATCGGTGAAATTTGAAGCTTATAACTGTTAAAATGGGGAAGAAATTGCGCAAAGTTTCTTATCTGAACAATTGGTTGTATGGGATATATACTATATATACCACCGGTATCTATGATTTTCTCAGACAACAATATATGCTATACACGTAAGCATTTGGTCAAATTTGAACATATCTAAACGATTTTTAAGATAAATATAAAATAAACAAGAAAGAACGGGACTGTCTTCGGCTGTGCCGAAGACTTCATACCTTTCATGAATCGGGCTGAACAATAATCTTATCCCGTTCGTAATCTCCGAATAATCGGATGTATAAGATAAGAAATATATAGTGAACAGATCTACATACCTTAACGATTTTTAAGATAAATATAAAATAAAAAACAGGTAGGTAATTCGTGTGAGGATGCAAAGTTTCAGGTTTTTTGTGGTCTGCGTGTAAAAACTATGACTACGAATCACGTATTTCAAAAATATATGACGAAAACGTAACTATTTGATGAAATTTGATGAATTTTGAAGATTCTAGCCGTAAAAAAGGGGTCAAAATGACAGTTTATATGAAGTATATAATATATATACGACCGATCTCTATGATTTTTTCAGACAACAATATATGCCATATACGTAAGCATTTTGTGAAATTTGAAGCTTCTAACTGTTAAAACGGGGCAGAAATTGCGTAAAGTTTCTTATCTGAACAATCGGTTGTATGAGATATATACTATGTGTACCACCGATCTCAATGATTTTTTCAGACATCAATATATGCTATACACGTAAGCAGTTGGTGAAATTTGAAGCTTCTAGCTGTTAAAATGGGGCCGAAATCGTAAAAAAATATATATATACTATATATATATACTATATATACCATCATATATATATTATATATATCACCGATCTCCATGATTTTTTGACACAACAATACATACTATATACGTAAGCAATCGGTGAAACTTGAAGCTTATAACTGTTAAAATGGGGAAGAAATTGCGCAAAGTTTCTTATCTGAACAATCGGTTGTATGGGATATATACTATATATACCACCGGTATCTATGATTTTCTCAGACAACAATATATGCTATACACGTAAGCATTTGGTCAAATTTGAACATATCTAAACGATTTTTAAGATAAATATAAAATAAACAATTAAGAACGGGACTGTCTTCGGCTGTGCCGAAGACTTCATACCTTTCATGAATGGGGCTGAACAATAATCTTATCCCGTTCCTAATCTCCGAATAATCGGATGTATAAGATAAGAAATATATAGTGAACAGATCTACATACCTTAACGATTTTTAAGATAAATATAAAATAAAAAACAGGTAGGTAATTCGTGTGAGGATGCAAAGTTTCAGGTTTTTTGTGGTCTGCGTGTAAAAACTATGACTACGAATCACGTATTTCAAAAATATATGACGAAAACGTAACTATTTGATGAAATTTGATGAATTTTGAAGATTCTAGCCGTAAAAAAGGGGTCAAAATGACAGTTTATATGAAGTATATAATATATATACGACCGATCTCTATGATTTTTTCAGACAACAATATATGCTATATACGTAAGCATTTTGTGAAATTTGAAGCTTCTAACTGTTAAAACGGGGCAGAAATTGCGTAAAGTTTCTTATCTGAACAATCGGTTGTATGAGATATATACTATGTGTACCACCGATCTCAATGATTTTTTCAGACATCAATATATGCTTTACACGTAAGCAGTTGGTGAAATTTGAAGCTTCTAGCTGTTAAAATGGGGCCGAAATCGTAAAAAAATATATATATACTATATATATATACTATATATACCATCATATATATATTATATATATCACCGATCTCCATGATTTTTTGACACAACAATACATACTATATACGTAAGCAATCGGTGAAATTTGAAGCTTATAACTGTTAAAATGGGGAAGAAATTGCGCAAAGTTTCTTATCTGAACAATCGGTTGTATGGGATATATACTATATATACCACCGGTATCTATGATTTTCTCAGACAACAATATATGCTATACACGTAAGCATTTGGTCAAATTTGAACATATCTAAACGATTTTTAAGATAAATATAAAATAAAAAATAGGTAGGGTATCTGTGTGAGGATGCAAAGCTTCACGTTTTTTGTGGTCTGCATGTAAAAACTATGGCTACGAATCACGTATTCCAAAAATATATGACGTAAACGTAACTATTTGATGAAATTTGTTGAATCTTGAAGCTTCTAGCCGTAAAAAAGGGTCCAATATGACAGTTTATATGAAGTATATAATATATATACCACCGATCTCTATGATTTTTTCAGACAACAATATATGCTATACACGAAAGCATTTTGTGAAATTTGAAGCTTCTAACTGTTAAAACGGGGCAGAAATTGCGCAAAGTTTCTTATCTGAACAATCGGTTGTATGAGATATATACTATGTATACCACCGATCTCAACGATTTTTTCAGACATCAATATATGCTATACACGTAAGCAGTTGGTGAAATTTGAAGCTTCTAGCTGTTAAAATGGGGTAGAAATTGCGAAAAGTTTCTTATCTGAATAATCGGTTGTATGAGATATATACTATATATACAACCGATCTCTATGATTTTTTCAGACGACAATATATGTTATATACGTAAGCAATCAGTGAAATTTGAAGCTTATAGCTGTTAAAATGGGGTAGAAATTGCGAAAAGTTTCTTATCTGAACAATCGGTTGTATGAGATATATACTATATATACAACCGATCTCTATGATTTTTTCGGACAACAATATATGCTATATGCATAACCAATCGGTGAAATTTGAAGCGTATAGCTGTTCAATTGGGGTAGAAATTGCGAAAAGTTTCTTATCTGAACAATCGGTTGTATGAGATATATACTATATATACAACCGATCTCTATAATTTTTTCAGACAACAATATATGCTATATAAGTAAATATTCGGTGAAATTTGAAGCTTCTAGCTGTTAAAATGGGGCTAAAATTTGCGAAATTATATATATATATACTATATATATATACTATATATACCACCATATATATACTATATATACCACCGATCTTTATGATTTTTTCAGACAACAATATATGCTATATACGTAAGCATTCGCTGAAATTTGAAGCCTCTAGCTCTTAAAATAGGGCAGTAATTACGAAAAGTTCCTTATCTGAACAATCGGTTGTGGGGGATATATACTATATATACGACCGATCTCATAAATTTTTTCAGGCAACAATATGTGCAATATACGAAAGTATATGGTGAAGTTTGAAGCTTCAATCTGTTAAATTGGGTAAGATATTACAAAAATCCTCTTTTTCTGAAAAATCGGTTGTATGGAGGATATATGCTATAGTGGTCCGATGCTTAAAAGCCTAGGAAAAGAGGGTTTCAAATATTTAGCACATGTCTTCAACCTGTCCTTTTCCACCTTTGTCATTTCCGAAAAATGGAAAATGGCCAAGGTGGTTCCGCTACTAAAGCCTGGGAAACCAGCTAAGAGAGTCATATCGCCCGATATCACTCCTATCGCCATTAGCTAAGACGCTTGAAGCCATTTTGCTCCCCTATTTCAAAGTAAATTTGCAACCAGGCTGTCATCAGCATGGCTTTAGGAAACTTCATAGCACGCGCTAAATGCCATAAGCACCCAGATAAATTGCGGTTTAAACCAAACCCCCCTCCCCCCCTACTCGAAAACTAGTCCTATCAAACGTTTTTCATACGGTCAACCATGGCACGTTACTGCAAAACCTGGAAGGTCTACCCTTCCCTCAAGTCTTAAAAGGTTGACCGCAAATTATCTGGGTGGCCGGCAGGCATCGGTGCAATTTCCAAACGCAACATCAAAACCAAGAAGAAATAAACAAGGGGTGCCACAGGGTAGTGTCCTATCCCCACTTTTATTTAACATATATTCTACATATCAAAACTACCTTCGCCACCAGAAGAAGTTACTATCGTTTCCTTCGCCGTTGACTGCACAATAATGGCCACGGGCCCAGGCCCAGAAATCGGTGATCTTTGCATCGGCGACCTTATTTACAACATGGACGTCCCAAACGTCGACCAATTTAAACATCCACGTCAATGGCACTACGCTACCTACTGTCTTACACCCCAAAAAGAAATGAAATGCTAACCAAACAGTTCCTGTTGAATACCACAGACATCTGATTGATGACCCAATATCACCCAGGGGCTTAAGGAGTTATATCCGTAAACATTATGAGGAAATACGGAAACTGAGAACACAGCCGTACGAAGCCAAAAAATACAGTGAACTCCACAAACAGTGGTGAATCCTGTACTCAAAGAACAATACCGTAAACTTGCAGAAGAGGAACGCACACTCCCTAGGGAAACGCGAGTGACTCTAGCTCAACTTTGATCTGGATACTGTAACAGGTTAAAGTCTTACCTAATCAGAATTAATCCCGACATACAAAATGTATGCCCTGCTTGCAATGTGTCCACACATCACACCAACCAACTCTTCAATTGTAATGTGGAACCAACGCCTCTAACACCCCTCTCATTATGGTCCACCCCTGTTGAAACAGCAAGTTTCCATGGACTCCCGTTAGAGGATATTGATTATGATTTGTGATCGGTCACACCTACTGGATGGGGCGAAGCACTGCTACAAAAACAACATGTGCGATTTGGCTCATATTTAAATAAAGGCTAAAAACTAGAAAAAAAAATTTAACAAAAAAATCAAGTTAAACAGTTTTATTGAAACCACTACTTACATGAATTAATAATAATAATAAAAGCTAGAAAATATTTAGGTAGGTCCTATGTACTAGTCATCACACTCTTCATCAATCTAGGGCGTTGATCAGACAATTAAATAAAAGCGTTGGAAGCGTCAAATTTCTATTGATAGTCATATACTACCTACTACTAACTGAACCATAATGAAGTTATGCTATGCCTCACATTGTGTCGAAAGCGACAACCTTTGACCCGAAAATCCTCGTTTTGGAGGGGAGAGGCACCCACACAACAACACCGACATGCATATGCACCGATATGCATATGATTTTCTCAGACAACAATATATGCTATACACGTAAGCATTTGGTCAAATTTGAACATATCTAAACGATTTTTAAGATAAATATAAAATAAACAATTAAGAACGGGACTGTGTTCGGCTGTGCCGAAGACTTCATACCTTTCATGAATGGGGCTGAACAATAATCTTATCCCGTTCCTAATCTCCGAATAATCGGATGTATAAGATAAGAAATATATAGTGAACAGATCTACATACCTTAGCGATTTTTAAGATAAATATAAAATAAAAAACAGGTAGGTAATTCGTGTGAGGATGCAAAGCTTCAGGTTTTTTGTGGTCTGCGTGTAAAAACTATGACTACGAATCACGTATTTCAAAAATATATGACGAAAACGTAACTATTTGATGAAATTTGATGAATTTTGAAGATTCTAGCCGTAAAAAAGGGGTCAAAATGACAGTTTATATGAAGTATATAATATATATACGACCGATCTCTATGATTTTTTCAGACAACAATATATGCTATATACGTAAGCATTTTGTGAAATTTGAAGCTTCTAACTGTTAAAACGGGGCAGAAATTGCGTAAAGTTTCTTATCTGAACAATCGGTTGTATGAGATATATACTATGTGTACCACCGATCTCAATGATTTTTTCAGACATCAATATATGCTATACACGTAAGCAGTTGGTGAAATTTGAAGCTTCTAGCTGTTAAAATGGGGCCGAAATCGTAAAAAAATATATATATACTATATATATATACTATATATACCATCATATATATATTATATATATCACCGATCTCCATGATTTTTTGACACAACAATACATACTATATACGTAAGCAATCGGTGAAATTTGAAGCTTATAACTGTAAAATGGGGAAGAAATTGCGCAAAGTTTCTTATCTGAACAATCGGTTGTATGGGATATATACTATATATACCACCGGTATCTATGATTTTCTCAGACAACAATATATGCTATACACGTAAGCATTTGGTCAAATTTGAACATATCTAAACGATTTTTAAGATAAATATAAAATAAACAAGTAAGAACGGGACTGTCTTCGGCTGTGCCGAAGACTTCATACCTTTCATGAATGGGGCTGAACAATAATCTTATCCCGTTCGTAATCTCCGAATAATCGGATGTATAAGATAAGAAATATATAGTGAACAGATCTACATACCTTAACGATTTTTAAGATAAATATAAAATAAACAAGTAAGAACGGGACTGTCTTCGGCTGTGCCGAAGACTTCATACCTTTCATGAATGGGGCTGAACAATAATCTTATCCCGTTCGTAATCTCCGAATAATCGGATGTATAAGATAAGAAATATATAGTGAACAGATCTACATACCTTAACGATTTTTAAGATAAATATAAAATAAAAAACAGGTAGGTAATTCGTGTGAGGATGCAAAGTTTCAGGTTTTTTGTGGTCTGCGTGTAAAAACTATGACTACGAATCACGTATTTCAAAAATATATGACGAAAACGTAACTATTTGATGAAATTTGATGAATTTTGAAGATTCTAGCCGTAAAAAAGGGGTCAAAATGACAGTTTATATGAAGTATATAATATATATACGACCGATCTCTATGATTTTTTCAGACAACAATATATGCTATATACGTAAGCATTTTGTGAAATTTGAAGCTTCTAACTGTTAAAACGGGGCAGAAATTGCGTAAAGTTTCTTATCTGAACAATCGGTTGTATGAGATATATACTATGTGTACCACCGATCTCAATGATTTTTTCAGACATCAATATATGCTATACACGTAAGCAGTTGGTGAAATTTGAAGCTTCTAGCTGTTAAAATGGGGCCGAAATCGTAAAAAAATATATATATACTATATATATATACTATATATACCATCATATATATATTATATATATCACCGATCTCCATGATTTTTTGACACAACAATACATACTATATACGTAAGCAATCGGTGAAATTTGAAGCTTATAACTGTTAGAATGGGGAAGAAATTGCGCAAAGTTTCTTATCTGAACAATCGGTTGTATGGGATATATACTATATATACCACCGGTATCTATGATTTTCTCAGACAACAATATATGCTATACACGTAAGCATTTGGTCAAATTTGAACATATCTAAACGATTTTTAAGATAAATATAAAATAAACAAGTAAGAACGGGACTGTCTTCGGCTGTGCCGAAGACTTCATACCTTTCATGAATGGGGCTGAACAATAATCTTATCCCGTTCGTAATCTCCGAATAATCGGATGTATAAGATAAGAAATATATAGTGAACAGATCTACATATCTTAACGATTTTTAAGATAAATATAAAATAAAAAACAGGTAGGTAATTCGTGTGAGGATGCAAAGTTTCAGGTTTTTTGTGGTCTGCGTGTAAAAACTATGACTACGAATCACGTATTTCAAAAATATATGACGAAAACGTAACTATTTGATGAAATTTGATGAATTTTGAAGATTCTAGCCGTAAAAAAGGGGTCAAAATGCCAGTTTATATGAAGTATATAATATATATACGACCGATCTCTATGATTTTTTCAGACAACAATATATGCTATATACGTAAGCATTTTGTGAAATTTGAAGCTTCTAACTGTTAAAACGGGGCAGAAATTGCGTAAATTCTCTTATCTGAACAATCGGTTGTATGAGATATATACTATGTGTACCACCGATCTCAATGATTTTTTCAGACATCAATATATGCTATACACGTAAGCAGTTGGTGAAATTTGAAGCTTCTAGCTGTTAAAATGGGGCCGAAATCGTAAAAAAATATATATATACTATATATATATACTATATATACCATCATATATATATTATACATATATATCACCGATCTCCATAATTTTTTGACACAACAATACATACTATATACGTAAGCAATCGGTGAAATTTGAAGCTTATAACTGTTAAAATGGGGAAGAAATTGCGCAAAGTTTCTTATCTGAACAATCGGTTGTATGGGATATATACTATATATACCACCGGTATCTATGATTTTCTCAGACAACAATATATGCTATACACGTAAGCATTTGGTCAAATTTGAACATATCTAAACGATTTTTAAGATAAATATAAAATAAACAAGAAAGAACGGGACTGTCTTCGGCTGTGCCGAAGACTTCATACCTTTCATGAATGGGGCTGAACAATAATCTTATCCCGTTCGTAATCTCCGAATAATCGGATGTATAAGATAAGAAATATATAGTGAACAGATCTACATACCTTAACGATTTTTAAGATAAATATAAAATAAAAAACAGGTAGGTAATTCGTGTGAGGATGCAAAGTTTCAGGTTTTTTGTGGTCTGCGTGTAAAAACTATGACTACGAATCACGTATTTCAAAAATATATGACGAAAACGTAACTATTTGATGAAATTTGATGAATTTTGAAGATTCTAGCCGTAAAAAAGGGGTCAAAATGACAGTTTATATGAAGTATATAATATATATACGACCGATCTCTATGATTTTTTCAGACAACAATATATGCTATATACGTAAGCATTTTGTGAAATTTGAAGCTTCTAACTGTTAAAACAGGGCAGAAATTGCGTAAAGTTTCTTATCTGAACAATCGGTTGTATGAGATATATACTATGTGTACCACCGATCTCAATGATTTTTTCAGACATCAATATATGCTATACACGTAAGCAGTTGGTGAAATTTGAAGCTTCTAGCTGTTAAAATGGGGCCGAAATCGTAAAAAAATATATATATACTATATATATATACTATATATACCATCATATATATATTATATATATCACCGATCTCCATGATTTTTTGACACAACAATACATACTATATACGTAAGCAATCGGTGAAATTTGAAGCTTATAGCTGTTAAAATGGGGAAGAAATTGCGCAAAGTTTCTTATCTGAACAATCGGTTGTATGGGATATATACTATATATACCACCGGTATCTATGATTTTCTCAGACAACAATATATGCTATACACGTAAGCATTTGGTCAAATTTGAACATATCTAAACGATTTTTAAGATAAATATAAAATAAAAAATAGGTAGGTAATCTGTGTGAGGATGCAAAGCTTCACGTTTTTTGTGGTCTGCATGTAAAAACTATGGCTACGAATCACGTATTCCAAAAATATATGACGTAAACGTAACTATTTGATGAAATTTGTTGAATCTTGAAGCTTCTAGCCGTAAAAAAGGGTCCAATATGACAGTTTATATGAAGTATATAATATATATACCACCGATCTCTATGATTTTTTCAGACAACAATATATGCTATATACGAAAGCATTTTGTGAAATTTGAAGCTTCTAACTGTTAAAACGGGGCAGAAATTGCGCAAAGTTTCTTATCTGAACAATCGGTTGTTTGAGATATATACTATGTATACCACCGATCTCAACGATTTTTTCAGACATCAATATATGCTATACACGTAAGCAGTTGGTGAAATTTGAAGCTTCTAGCTGTTAAAATGGGGTAGAAATTGCGAAAAGTTTCTTATCTGAATAATCGGTTGTATGAGATATATACTATATATACAACCGATCTCTATGATTTTTTCAGACGACAATATATGTTATATACGTAAGCAATCAGTGAAATTTGAAGCTTATAGCTGTTAAAATGGGGTAGAAATTGCGAAAAGTTTCTTATCTGAACAATCGGTTGTATGAGATATATACTATATATACAACCGATCTCTATGATTTTTTCAGACAACAATATATGCTATATACATAACCAATCGGTGAAATTTGAAGCTTATAGCTGTTAAAATGGGATAGAAATTGCGAAAAGTTTCTTATCTGAACAATCGGTTGTATGAGATATATACTATATATACAACCGATCTCTATAATTTTTTCAGACAACAATATATGCTATATAAGTAAATATTCGGTGAAATTTGAAGCTTCTAGCTGTTAAAATGGGGCTAAAATTTGCGAAATTATATATATATATACTATATATATATACTATATATACCACCATATATATACTATATATACCACCGATCTTTATGATTTTTTCAGACAACAATATATGCTATATACGTAAGCATTCGCTGAAATTTGAAGCCTCTAGCTCTTAAAATAGGGCAGTAATTACGAAAAGTTCCTTATCTGAACAATCGGTTGTGGGGGATATATACTATATATACGACCGATCTCATAAATTTTTTCAGGCAACAATATGTGCAATATACGAAAGTATATGGTGAAGTTTGAAGCTTCAATCTGTTAAATTGGGTAAGATATTACAAAAATCCTCTTTTTCTGAAAAATCGGTTGTATGGAGGATATATGCTATAGTGGTCCGATCGGGTCGGTTCCGACAAATGTCTAATCGGACACCCAAGTACACCTGCTCACCAAATTTTATCAAGATATCTCAAAAATTGAGGGACTAGTTTGCATACAAACAGACAGACGGACAGACGGACATGGCTAAATCAACTCAGCTCTTCAACCTGATTATTTCGGTATACTTAATGGTGGGTCTATCTATTTTCCTTTAAGGACTTACAATTTTCGGTTTCGTGACGAAATTAATATACCATTTCATTTTCATGAAAGGTATAAAAATAGGTAGGTAATCTGTGTGAGGATGCAAAGCTTCACGTTTTTTGTGGTCTGCATGTAAAAACTATGGCTACGAATCACGTATTCCAAAAATATATGACGTAAACGTAACTATTTGATGAAATTTGATGAATCTTGAAGCTTCTAGCCGTAAAAAAGGGTCCAATATGACAGTTTATATGAAGTATATAATATATATACCACCGATCTCTATGATTTTTTCAGACAACAATATATGCTATATACGAAAGCATTTTGTGAAATTTGAAGCTTCTAACTGTTAAAACGGGGCAGAAATTGCGCAAAGTTTCTTATCTGAACAATCGGTTGTATGAGATATATACTATGTATACCACCGATCTCAACGATTTTTTCAGACATCAATATATGCTATACACGTAAGCAGTTGGTGAAATTTGAAGCTTCTAGCTGTTAAAATGGGGTAGAAATTGCGAAAAGTTTCTTATCTGAACAATCTGTTGTATGAGATATATACTATATATACAACCGATCTCTATGATTTTTTCAGACGACAATATATGTTATATACGTAAGCAATCAGTGAAATTTGAAGCTTATAGCTGTTAAAATGGGGTAGAAATTGCGAAAAGTTTCTTATCTGAACAATCGGTTGTATGAGATATATACTATATATACAACCGATCTCTATGATTTTTTCAGACAACAATATATGCTATATACATAACCAATCGGTGAAATTTGAAGCTTATAGCTGTTAAAATGGTGTAGAAATTGCGAAAAGTTTCTTATCTGAACAATCGGTTGTATGAGATATATACTATATATACAAGCGATCTCTATAATTTTTTCAGACAACAATATATGCTATATAAGTAAATATTCGGTGAAATTTGAAGCTTCTAGCTGTTAAAATGGGGCTAAAATTTGCGAAATTATATATATATATACTATATATATATACTATATATACCACCATATATATACTATATATACCACCGATCTTTATGATTTTTTCAGACAACAATATATGCTATATACGTAAGCATTCGCTGAAATTTGAAGCCACTAGCTCTAAAAATAGGGCAGTAATTACGAAAAGTTCCTTATCTGAACAATCGGTTGTGGGGGATATATACTATATATACGACCGATCTCATAAATTTTTTCAGGCAACAATACGTGCAATATACGAAAGTATATGGTGAAGTTTGAAGCTTCAATCTGTTAAATTGGGTAAGATATTACAAAAATCCTCTTTTTCTGAAAAATCGGTTGTATGGAGGATATATGCTATAGTGGTCCGATCCGGTCGGTTCCGATAAATGTCTATCGGACACCCAAATACACCTGCTCACCAAATTTTATCAAGATATCTCAAAAATTGAGGGACTAGTTTGCATACAAACAGACAGACGGACAGACGGACATGGCTAAATCAACTCAGCTCTTCAACCTGATTATTTCGGTATACTTAATGGTGGGTGTATCTATTTTCCTTTAAGGACTTACAATTTTCGGTTTCGTGACGAAATTAATATACCATTTCATTTTCATGAAAGGTATAAAAACAGGTAGGTAATTCGTGTGAGGATGCAAAGTTTCAGGTTTTTTGTGGTCTGCGTGTAAAAACTATGACTACGAATCACGTATTTCAAAAATATATGACGAAAACGTAACTATTTGATGAAATTTGATGAATTTTGAAGATTATAGCCGTAAAAAAGGGGTCAAAATGACAGTTTATATGAAGTATATAATATATATACGACCTTCCAGTCAAAATAATCAGAAAAACGCCTTTATTATTTTATTGCCGACGTTTCGACCGTTTATTGTGGTCTTCTTCAGGGCCTAGTTACAATTTTAAAGAAATTAAAATAACTCAATTTAGTTTCGCAGTTCTATAGAATTAAATTTACATATATATGGACATTCGATTGACAAACATTTCTTACTTAAAAATCTCTGCGTTCTTCTTCGTCAGGTTTTTCTTTATATATATGTGTTTCGAAATAAAACATAGTCACTTTAATACTCAATTAAAGGGAACGGAAATTATTTTACAATTTAAAATTACTATTTTCAATACACAAACCACAATTTATAATTCAAACTCTAATTTGTATGTAAGTACATATGTATACATATTTGACGTTTGTTGATCACCGGCGAATTCATGCTTGATGGGTTATTGCAGTTTCATTTTTGTATACACGCATAGATGTCGCTAATATTTCTTGCTTCTATACTTCTTTTGTTTACACATTGTTTGTCTGCTTTTATGTGTATTTCTTCCAGAAGCATTCTCTTTTGCCAGTTTGTTTCTCTTGCTATTACTTTGGCATTATCAAAATCAAATTTGTGCCCAAAAGTAATGGCATGGTGAGCAAGAGCGCTTTTTTCTGTTCGTTTGTTTTCAACATCTTTGCTGTGTTGTCCCAATCGTTTGTATAGTTGTTGTGATGTGGTGCCTATATAGCTTTTCTTACGTTGGCAGTCAACGCAGTCAATTTTGTATACAATGTTCTTTTGTTTTTTTGTTGGGATGTTATCTTTTATTGTTTTGTATAGCTTCCCTACGTTGTTTCTGTTCTTGAAGGCAAACCGTATGTTGTTTGTGTACGCTTTGAGTTTTTTAGTTATCTTCTGGGAAGCTATACAAAACAATAAAAGATAACATCCCAACAAAAAAATAAAAGAACATTGTATACAAAATTGACTGCGTTGACTGCCAACGTAAGAAAAGCTATATAGGCACCACATCACAACAACTATACAAACGATTGGGACAACACAGCAAAGATGTTGAAAACAAACGAACAGAAAAAAGCGCTCTTGCTCACCATGCCATTACTTTTGGGCACAAATTTGATTTTGATAATGCCAAAGTAATAGCAAGAGAAACAAACTGGCAAAAGAGAATGCTTCTGGAAGAAATACACATAAAAGCAGACAAACAATGTGTAAACAAAAGAAGTATAGAAGCAAGAAATATTAGCGACATCTATGCGTGTATACTAAAATGAAACTGCAATAACCCATCAAGCATGAATTCGCCGGTGATCAACAAACGTCAAATATGTATACATATGTACTTACATACAAATTAGAGTTTGAAGTATAAATTGTGGTTTGTGTATTGAAAATAGTAATTTTAAATTGTAAAATAATTTCCGTTCCCTTTAATTGAGTATTAAAGTGACTATGTTTTATTTCGAAACACATATATATAAAGAAAAACCTGACGAAGAAGAACGCAGAGATTTTTAAGTAAGAAATGTTTGTCAATCGAATGTCCATATATATGTAAATTTAATTCTATAGAACTGCGAAACTAAATTGAGTTATTTTAATTTCTTTAAAATTGTAACTAGGCCCTGAAGAAGACCACAATAAACGGTCGAAACGTCGGCAATAAAATAATAAAGGCGTTTTTCTGATTATTTTGACTGGAGACCCGATTAAAGAAAATTATACATAAAAACAAAACAGTCGGTAGTATCAACATATATATACGACCGATCTCTATGATTTTTTCAGACAACAATATATGCTATATACGTAAGCATTTTGTGAAATTTGAAGCTTCTAACTGTTAAAACGGGGCAGAAATTGCGTAAAGTTTCTTATCTGAACAATCGGTTGTATGAGATATATACTATGTGTACCACCGATCTCAATGATTTTTTCAGACATCAATATATGCTATACACGTAAGCAGTTGGTGAAATTTGAAGCTTCTAGCTGTTAAAATGGGGCCGAAATCGTAAAAAAATATATATATACTATATATATATACTATATATACCATCATATATATATTATATATATCACCGATCTCCATGATTTTTTGACACAACAATACATACTATATACGTAAGCAATCGGTGAAATTTGAAGCTTATAACTGTTAAAATGGGGAAGAAATTGCGCAAAGTTTCTTATCTGAACAATCGGTTGTATGGGATATATACTATATATACCACCGGTATCTATGATTTTCTCAGACAACAATATATGCTATACACGTAAGCATTTGGTCAAATTTGAACATATCTAAACGATTTTTAAGATAAATATAAAATAAAAAATAGGTAGGTAATCTGTGTGAGGATGCAAAGCTTCACGTTTTTTGTGGTCTGCATGTAAAAACTATGGCTACGAATCACGTATTCCAAAAATATATGACGTAAACGTAACTATTTGATGAAATTTGATGAATCTTGAAGCTTCTAGCCGTAAAAAAGGGTCCAATATGACAGTTTATATGAAGTATATAATATATATACCACCGATCTCTATGATTTTTTCAGACAACAATATATGCTATATACGAAAGCATTTTGTGAAATTTGAAGCTTCTAACTGTTAAAACGGGGCAGAAATTGCGCAAAGTTTCTTATCTGAACAATCGGTTGTATGAGATATATACTATGTATACCACCGATCTCAACGATTTTTTCAGACATCAATATATGCTATACACGTAAGCAGTTGGTGAAATTTGAAGCTTCTAGCTGTTAAAATGGGGTAGAAATTGCGAAAAGTTTCTTATCTGAACAATCGGTTGTATGAGATATATACTATATATACAACCGATCTCTATGATTTTTTCAGACGACAATATATGTTATATACGTAAGCAATCAGTGAAATTTGAAGCTTATAGCTGTTAAAATGGGGTAGAAATTGCGAAAAGTTTCTTATCTGAACAATCGGTTGTATGAGATATATACTATATATACTACCGATCTCTATGATTTTTTCAGACAACAATATATGCTATATACATAACCAATCGGTGAAATTTCAAGCTTATAGCTGTTAAAATGGGGTAGAAATTGCGAAAAGTTTCTTATCTGAACAATCGGTTGTATGAGATATATACTATATATACAACCGATCTCTATAATTTTTTCAGACAACAATATATGCTATATAAGTAAATATTCGGTGAAATTTGAAGCTTCTAGCTGTTAAAATGGGGCTAAAATTTGCGAAATTATATATATATATACCACCATATATATACTATATATACCACCGATCTTTATGATTTTTTCAGACAACAATATATGCTATATACGTAAGCATTTGCTGAAATTTGAAGCCACTAGCTCTTAAAATAGGGCAGTAATTACGAAAAGTTCCTTATCTGAACAATCGGTTGTGGGGGATATATACTATATATACGACCGATCTCATAAATTTTTTCAGGCAACAATATGTGCAATATACGAAAGTATATGGTGAAGTTTGAAGCTTCAATCTGTTAAATTGGGTAAGATATTACAAAAATCCTCTTTTTCTGAAAAATCGGTTGTATGGAGGATATATGCTATAGTGGTCCGATCCGGTCGGCTCCGACAAATGTCTAATCGGACACCCAAATACACCTGCTCACCAAATTTTATCAAGATATCTCAAAAATTGAGGGACTAGTTTGCATACAAACAGACAGACGGACAGACGGACAGACGGACATGGCTAAATCAACTCAGCTCTTCAACCTGATTATTTCGGTATACTTAATGGTGGGTCTATCTATTTTCCTTTAAGGACTTACAATTTTCGGTTTCGTGACGAAATTAATATACCATTTCATTTTCATGAAAGGTATAAAAATAGGTAGGTAATCTGTGTGAGGATGCAAAGCTTCACGTTTTTTGTGGTCTGCATGTAAAAACTATGGCTACGAATCACGTATTCCAAAAATATATGACGTAAACGTAACTCTTTGATGAAATTTGATGAATCTTGAAGCTTCTAGCCGTAAAAAAGGGTCCAATATGACAGTTTATATGAAGTATATAATATATATACCACCGATCTCTATGATTTTTTCAGACAACAATATATGCTATATAAGAAAGCATTTTGTGAAATTTGAAGCTTCTAACTGTTAAAACGGGGCAGAAATTGCGCAAAGTTTCTTATCTGAACAATCGGTTGTATGAGATATATACTATGTATACCACCGATCTCAACGATTTTTTCAGACATCAATATATGCTATACACGTAAGCAGTTGGTGAAATTTGAAGCTTCTAGCTGTTAAAATGGGGTAGAAATTGCGAAAAGTTTCTTATCTGAACAATCGGTTGTATGAGATATATACTATATATACAACCGATCTCTATGATTTTTTCAGACGACAATATATGTTATATACGTAAGCAATCAGTGAAATTTGAAGCTTATAGCTGTTAAAATGGGGTAGAAATTGCGAAAAGTTTCTTATCTGAACAATCGGTTGTATGAGATATATACTATATATACAACCGATCTCTATGATTTTTTCAGACAACAATATATGCTATATACATAACCAATCGGTTAAATTTGAAGCTTATAGCTGTTAAAATGGGGTAGAAATTGCGAAAAGTTTCTTATCTGAACAATCGGTTGTATGAGATATATACTATATATACAACCGATCTCTATAATTTTTTCAGACAACAATATATGCTATATAAGTAAATATTCGGTGAAATTTGAAGCTTCTAGCTGTTAAAATGGGGCTAAAATTTGCGAACCACCATATATATACTATATATACCACCGATCTTTATGATTTTTTCAGACAACAATATATGCTATATACGTAAGCATTCGCTGAAATTTGAAGCCTCTAGCTCTTAAAATAGGGCAGTATTTACGAAAAGATCCTTATCTGAACAATCGGTTGTGGGGGATATATACTATATATACGACCGATCTCATAAATTTTTTCAGGCAACAATATGTGCAATATACGAAAGTATATGGTGAAGTTTGAAGCTTCAATCTGTTAAATTGGGTAAGATATTACAAAAATCCTCTTTTTCTGAAAAATCGGTTGTATGGAGGATATATGCTAACGTGGTCCGATCCGGTCGGTTCCGACAAATGTCTAATCGGACACCCAAATACACCTGCTCACCAAATTTTATCAAGATATCTCAAAAATTTAGGGACTAGTTTGCATACAAACAGACAGACGGACAGACGGACAGACGGACAGACGGACATGGCTAAATCAACTCAGCTCTTCAACCTGATTATTTCGGTATACTTAATGGTGGGTCTATCTATTTTCCTTTAAGGACTTACAATTTTCGGTTTCGTGACGAAATTAATATACCATTTCATTTTCATGAAAGGTATAAAAATAGGTAGGTAATCTGTGTGAGGATGCAAAGCTTCACGTTTTTTGTGATCTGCATGTAAAAACTATGGCTACGAATCACGTATTCCAAAAATATATGACGTAAACGTAACTATTTGATGAAATTTGATGAATCTTGAAGCTTCTAGCCGTAAAAAAGGGTCCAATATGACAGTTTATATGAAGTATATAATATATATACCACCGACCTCTATGATTTTTTCAGACAACAATATATGCTATATACGAAAGCATTTTGTGAAATTTGAAGCTTCTAACTGTTAAAACGGGGCAGAAATTGCGCAAAGTTTCTTATCTGAACAATCGGTTGTATGAGATATATACTATGTATACCACCGATCTCAACGATTTTTTCAGACATCAATATATGCTATACACGTAAGCAGTTGGTGAAATTTGAAGCTTCTAGCTGTTAAAATGGGGTAGAAATTGCGAAAAGTTTCTTATCTGAACAATCGGTTGTATGAGATATATACTATATATACAACCGATCTCTATGATTTTTTCAGACAACAATATATGCTATATACATAACCAATCGGTGAAATTTGAAGCTTATAGCTGTTAAAATGGGGTAGAAATTGCGAAAAGTTTCTTTCTGAACAATCGGTTGTATGAGATATATACTATATATACAACCGATCTCTATAATTTTTTCAGACAACAATATATGCTATATAAGTAAATATTCGGTGAAATTTGAAGCTTCTAGCTGTTAAAATGGGGCTAAAATTTGCGAAATTATATATATATACTATATATATATACTATATATACCACCATATATATACTATATATACCTCCGATCTTTATGATTTTTTCAGACAACAATATATGCTATATACGTAAGCATTCGCTGAAATTTGAAGCCACTAGCTCTTAAAATAGGGCAGTAATTACGAAAAGTTCCTTATCTGAACAATCGGTTGTGGGGGATATATACTATATATACGACCGATCTCATAAATTTTTTCAGGCAACAATATGTGCAATATACGAAAGTATATGGTGAAGTTTGAAGCTTCAATCTGTTAAATTGGGTAAGATATTACAAAAATCCTCTTTTTCTGAAAAATCGGTTGTATGGAGGATATATGCTATAGTGGTCCGATCCGGTCGGTTCCGACAAATGTCTAATCGGACACCCAAATACACCTGCTCACCAAATTTTATCAAGATATCTCAAAAATTGAGGGACTAGTTTGCATACAAACAGACAGACGGACAGACGGACAGACGGACAGACGGACATGGCTAAATCAACTAAGCTCTTCAACCTGATTATTTCGGTATACTTAATGGTGGGTCTATCTATTTTCCTTTAAGGACTTACAATTTTCGGTTTCGTGACGAAATTAATATACCATTTCATTTTCATGAAAGGTATAAAAACAGGTAGGTAATTCGTCTGAGGATGCAAAGTTTCAGGTTTTTTGTGGTCTGCGTGTAAAAACTATGACTACGAATCACGTATTTCAAAAATATATGACGAAAACGTAACTATTTGATGAAATTTGATGAATTTTGAAGATTCTAGCCGTAAAAAAGGGGTCAAAATGACAGTTTAAATGAAGTATATAATATATATACGACCGATCTCTATGATTGTTTCAGACAACAATATATGCTATATACGTAAGCATTTTGTGAAATTTGAAGCTTCTAACTGTTAAAACGGGGCAGAAATTGCGTAAAGTTTCTTATCTGAACAATCGGTTGTATGAGATATATACTATGTGTACCACCGATCTCAATGATTTTTTCAGACATCAATATATGCTATACACGTAAGCAGTTGGTGAAATTTGAAGCTTCTAGCTGTTAAAGTGGTGCCGAAATCGTAAAAAAATATATATATACTATATATATATACTATATATACCATCATATATATATTATATATATCACCGATCTCCATGATTTTTTGACACAACAATACATACTATATACGTAAGCAATCGGTGAAATTTGAAGCTTATAACTGTTAAAATGGGGAAGAAATTGCGCAAAGTTTCTTATCTGAACAATCGGTTGTATGGGATATATACTATATATACCACCGGTATCTATGGTTTTCTAAGACAACAATATATGCTATACACGTAAGCATTTGGTCAAATTTGAACATATCTAAACGATTTTTAAGATAAATATAAAATAAAAAATAGGTAGGTAATCTGTGTGAGGATGCAAAGCTTCACGTTTTTTGTGGTCTGCATGTAAAAACTATGGCTACGAATCACGTATTCCAAAAATATATGACGTAAACGTAACTATTTGATGAAATTTGATGAATCTTGAAGCTTCTAGCCGTAAAAAAGGGTCCAATATGACAGTTTATATGAAGTATATAATATATATACCACCGATCTCTATGATTTTTTCAGACAACAATATATGCTATATACGAAAGCATTTTGTGAAATTTGAAGCTTCTAACTGTTAAAACGAGGCAGAAATTGCGCAAAGTTTCTTATCTGAACAATCGGTTGTATGAGATATATACTATGTATACCACCGATCTCAACGATTTTTTCAGACATCAATATATGCTATACACGTAAGCAGTTGGTGAAATTTGAAGCTTCTAGCTGTTAAAATGGGGTAGAAATTGCGAAAAGTTTCTTATCTGAACAATCGGTTGTATGAGATATATACTATATATACAACCGATCTCTATGATTTTTTCAGACGACAATATATGTTATATACGTAAGCAATCAGTGAAATTTTAAGCTTATAGCTGTTAAAATGGGGTAGAAATTGCGAAAAGTTTCTTATCTGAACAATCGGTTGTATGAGATATATACTATATATACAACCGATCTCTATGATTTTTTCAGACAACAATATATGCTATATACATAACGAATCGGTGAAATTTGAAGCTTATAGCTGTTAAAATGGGGTAGAAATTGCGAAAAGTTTCTTATCTGAACAATCGGTTCGGTTGTATGAGATATATACTATATATACAACCGATCTCTATAATTTTTTCAGACAACAATATATGCTATATAAGTAAATATTCGGTGAAATTTGAAGCTTCTAGCTGTTAAAATGGGGCTAAAATTTGCGAAATTATATATATATATACTATATATATATACTATATATACCACCATATATATACTATATGTACCACCGATCTTAATGATTTTTTCAGACAACAATATATGCTATATACGTAAGCATTCGCTGAAATTTGAAGCCTCTAGCTCTTAAAATAGGGCAGTAATTACGAAAAGTTCCTTATCTGAACAATCGGTTGTGGGGGATATATACTATATATACGACCGATCTCATAAATTTTTTCAGGCAACAATATGTGCAATATACGAAAGTATATGGTGAAGTTTGAAGCTTCAATCTGTTAAATTGGGTAAGATATTACAAAAATCCTCTTTTTCTGAAAAATCGGTTGTTTGGAGGATATATGCTATAGTGGTCCGATCCGGGCGGTTCCGACAAATGTCTAATCGGACACCCAAATACACCTGCTCACCAAATTTTATCAAGATATCTCAAAAATTGAGGGACTAGTTTGCATACAAACAGACAGACGGACAGACGGACAGACGGACAGACGGACATGGCTAAATCAACTCAGCTCTTCAACCTGATTATTTCGGTATACTTAATGGTGGGTCTATCTATTTTCCTTTAAGGACTTACAATTTTCGGTTTCGTGACGAAATTAATATACCATTTCATTTTCATGAAAGGTATAAAAATAGGTAGGTAATCTGTGTGAGGATGCAAAGCTTCACGTTTTTTGTGGTCTGCATGTAAAAACTATGGCTACGAATCACGTATTCCAAAAATATATGACGTAAACGTAACTATTTGATGAAATTTGATGAATCTTGAAGCTTCTAGCCGTAAAAAAGGGTCCAATATGACAGTTTATATGAAGTATATAATATATATACCACCGATCTCTATGATTTTTTCAGACAACAATATATGCTATATACGAAAGCATTTTGTGAAATTTGAAGCTTCTAACTGTTAAAACGGGGCAGAAATTGCGCAAAGTTTCTTATCTGAACAATCGGTTGTATGAGATATATACTATGTATACCACCGATCTCAACGATTTTTTCAGACATCAATATATGCTATACACGTAAGCAGTTGGTGAAATTTGAAGCTTCTAGCTGTTAAAATGGGGTAGAAATTGCGAAAAGTTTCTTATCTGAACAATCGGTTGTATGAGATATATACTATATATACAACCGATCTCTATGATTTTTTCAGACGACAATATATGTTATATACGTAAGCAATCAGTGAAATTTGAAGCTTATAGCTGTTAAAATGGGGTAGAAATTGCGAAAAGTTTCTTATCTGAACAATCGGTTGTATGAGATATATACTATATATACAACCGATCTCTATGATTTTTTTAGACAACAATATATGCTATATACATAACCAATCGGTGAAATTTGAAGCTTATAGCTGTTAAAATGGGGTAGAAATTGCGAAAAGTTTCTTATCTGAACAATCGGTTGTATGAGATATATACTATATATACAACCGATCTCTATAATTTTTTCAGACAACAATATATGCTATATAAGTAAATATTCGGTGAAATTTGAAGCTTCTAGCTGTTAAAATGGGGCTAAAATTTGCGAAATTATATATATATATACTATATATATATAATATATATACCACCATATATATACTATATATACCACCGATCTTTATGATTTTTTCAGACAACAATATATGCTATATACGTAAGCATTCGCTGAAATTTGAAGCCTCTAGCTCTTAAAATAGGGCAGTAATTACGAAAAGTTCCTTATCTGAACAATCGGTTGTGGGGGATATATACTATATATCATAAATTTCATAAATTTTTTCAGGCAACAATATGTGCAATATACGAAAGTATATGGTGAAGTTTGAAGCTTAAATCTGTTAAATTGGGTAAGATATTACAAAAATCCTCTTTTTCTGAAAAATCGGTTGTATGGAGGATATATGCTATAGTGGTCCGATCCGGTCGGTTCCGACAAATGTCTAATCGGACACCCAAATACACCTGCTCACCAAATTTTATCAAGATATCTCAAAAATTTAGAGACTAGTTTGCATACAAACAGACAGACGGACAGACGGACAGACGGACAGACGGACATGGCTAAATCAACTCAGCTCTTCAACCTGATTATTTCGGTATACTTAATGGTGGGTCTATCTATTTTCCTTTAAGGACTTACAATTTTCGGTTTCGTGACGAAATTAATATACCATTTCATTTTCATGAAAGGTATAAAAATAGGTAGGTAATCTGTGTGAGGATGCAAAGCTTCACGTTTTTTGTGGTCTGCATGTAAAAACTATTGCTACGAATCACGTATTCCAAAAATATATGACGTAAACGTAACTATTTGATGAAATTTGTTGAATCTTGAAGCTTCTAGCCGTAAAAAAAGGTCCAATATGACAGTTTATATGAAGTATATAATATATATACCACCGATCTCTATGATTTTTTCAGACAACAATATATGCTATATACGAAAGCATTTTGTGAAATTTGAAGCTTCTAACTGTTAAAACGGGGCAGAAATTGCGCAAAGTTTCTTATCTGAACAATCGGTTGTATGAGATATATACTATGTATACCACCGATCTCAACGATTTTTTCAGACATCAATATATGCTATACACGTAAGCAGTTGGTGAAATTTGAAGCTTCTAGCTGTTAAAATGGGGTAGAAATTGCGAAAAGTTTCTTATCTGAATAATCGGTTGTATGAGATATATACTATATATACAACCGATCTCTATGATTTTTTCAGACGACAATATATGTTATATACGTAAGCAATCAGTGAAATTTGAAGCTTATAGCTGTTAAAATGGGGTAGAAATTGCGAAAAGTTTCTTATCTGAACAATCGGTTGTATGAGATATATACTATATATACAACCGATCTCTATGATTTTTTCAGACAACAATATATGCTATATACATAACCAATCGGTGAAATTTGAAGCTTATAGCTGTTAAAATGGGTAGAAATTGCGAAAAGTTTCTTATCTGAACAATCGGTTGTATGAGATATATACTATATATACAACCGATCTCTATAATTTTTTCAGACAACAATATATGCTATATAAGTAAATATTCGGTGAAATTTGAAGCTTCTAGCTGTTAAAATGGGGCTAAAATTTGCGAAATTATATATATATATACTATATATATATACTATATATACCACCGATCTTTATGATTTTTTCAGACAACAATATATGCTATATACGTAAGCATTCGCTGAAATTTGAAGCCTCTAGCTCTTAAAATAGGGCAGTAATTACGAAAAGTTCCTTATCTGAACAATCGGTTGTGGGGGATATATACTATATATACGACCGATCTCATAAATTTTTTCAGGCAACAATATGTGCAATATACGAAAGTATATGGTGAAGTTTGAAGCTTCAATCTGTTAAATTGGGTAAGATATTACAAAAATCCTCTTTTTCTGAAAAATCGGTTGTATGGAGGATATATGCTATAGTGGTCCGATCCGGTCGGTTCCGACAAATGTCTAATCGGACACCCATATACACCTGCTCACCAAATTTTATCAAGATATCTCAAAAATTGAGGGACTAGTTTGCATACAAACAGACAGACGGACAGACGGACAGACGGACATGGCTAAATCAACTCAGCTCTTCAACCTGATTATTTCGGTTTACTTAATGGTGGGTCTATCTATTTTCCTTTAAGGACTTACAATTTTCGGTTTCGTGACGAAATTAATATACCATTTCATTTTCATGAAAGGTATAAAAATAGGTAGGTAATCTGTGTGAGGATGCAAAGCTTCACGTTTTTTGTGGTCTGCATGTAAAAACTATGGCTACGAATCACGTATTCCAAAAATATATGACGTAAACGTAACTATTTGATGAAATTTGATGAATCTTGAAGCTTCTAGCCGTAAAAAAGGGTCCAATATGACAGTTTATATGAAGTATATAATATATATACCACCGATCTCTATGATTTTTTCAGACAACAATATATGCTATATACGAAAGCATTTTGTGAAATTTGAAGCTTCTAACTGTTAAAACGGGGCAGAAATTGCGCAAAGTTTCTTATCTGAACAATCGGTTGTATGAGATATATACTATGTATACCACCGATCTCAACGATTTTTTCAGACATCAATATATGCTATACACGTAAGCAGTTGGTGAAATTTGAAGCTTCTAGCTGTTAAAATGGGGTAGAAATTGCGAAAAGTTTCTTATCTGAACAATCGGTTGTATGAGATATATACTATATATACAACCGATCTCTATGATTTTTTCAGACGACAATATATGTTATGTACGTAAGCAATCAGTGAAATTTGAAGCTTATAGCTGTTAAAATGGGGTAGAAATTGCGAAAACTTTCTTATCTGAACAATCGGTTGTATGAGATATATACTATATATACAACCGATCTCTATGATTTTTTCAGACAACAATATATGCTATATACATAACCAATCGGTGAAATTTGAAGCTTATAGCTGTTAAAATGGGGTAGAAATTGCGAAAAGTTTCTTATCTGAACAATCGGTTGTATGAGATATATACTATATATACAAGCGATCTCTATAATTTTTTCAGACAACAATATATGCTATATAAGTAAATATTCGGTGAAATTTGAAGCTTCTAGCTGTGAAAATGGGGCTAAAATTTGCGAAATTATATATATATATACTATATATATATACTATATATACCACCATATATATACTATATATACCACCGATCTTTATGATTTTTTCAGACAAGAATATATGCTACATACGTAAGCATTCGCTGAAATTTGAAGCCACTAGCTCTAAAAATAGGGCAGTAATTACGAAAAGTTCCTTATCTGAACAATCGGTTGTGGGGGATATATACTATATATACGACCGATCTCATAAATTTTTTCAGGCAACAATATGTGCAATATACGAAAGTATATGGTGAAGTTTGAAGCTTCAATCTGTTAAATTGGGTAAGATATTACAAAAATCCTCTTTTTCTGAAAAATCGGTTGTATGGAGGATATATGCTATAGTGGTCCGATCCGGTCGGTTCCTACAAATGTCTAATCGGACACCCAAATACACCTGCTCACCAAATTTTATCAAGATATCTCAAAAATTGAGGGACTAGTTTGCATACAAACAGACAGACGGACAGACGGACAGACGGACATGGCTAAATCAACTCAGCTCTTCAACCTGATTATTTCGGTATACTTAATGGTGGGTGTATCTATTTTCCTTTAAGGACTTACAATTTTCGGTTTCGTGACGAAATTAATATACCATTTCATTTTCATGAAAGGTATAAAAACAGGTAGGTAATTCGTGTGAGGATGCAAAGTTTCAGGTTTTTTGTGGTCTGCGTGTAAAAACTATGACTACGAATCACGTATTTCAAAAATATATGACGAAAACGTAACTATTTGATGAAATTTGATGAATTTTGAAGATTCTAGCCGTAAAAAAGGGGTCAAAATGACAGTTTATATGAAGTATATAATATATATACGACCGATCTCTATGATTTTTTCAGACAACAATATATGCTATATACGTAAGCATTTTGTGAAATTTGAAGCTTCTAACTGTTAAAACGGGGCAGAAATTGCGTAAAGTTTCTTATCTGAACAATCGGTTGTATGAGATATATACTATGTGTACCACCGATCTCAATGATTTTTTCAGACATCAATATATGCTATACACGTAAGCAGTTGGTGAAATTTGAAGCTTCTAGCTGTTAAAATGGGGCCGAAATCGTAAAAAAATATATATATACTATATATATATACTATATATACCATCATATATATATTATATATATCACCGATCTCCATGATTTTTTGACACAACAATACATACTATATACGTAAGCAATCGGTGAAATTTGAAGCTTATAACTGTTAAAATGGGGAAGAAATTGCGCAAAGTTTCTTATCTGAACAATCGGTTGTATGGGATATATACTATATATACCACCGGTATCTATGATTTTCTCAGACAACAATATATGCTATACACGTAAGCATTTGGTCAAATTTGAACATATCTAAACGATTTTTAAGATAAATATAAAATAAAAAATAGGTAGGTAATCTGTGTGAGGATGCAAAGCTTCACGTTTTTTGTGGTCTGCATGTAAAAACTATGGCTACGAATCACGTATTCCAAAAATATATGACGTAAACGTAACTATTTGATGAAATTTGATGAATCTTGAAGCTTATAGCCGTAAAAAAGGGTCCAATATGACAGTTTATATGAAGTATATAATATATATACCACCGATCTCTATGATTTTTTCAGACAACAATATATGCTATATACGAAAGCATTTTGTGAAATTTGAAGCTTCTAACTGTTAAAACGGGGCAGAAATTGCGCAAAGTTTCTTATCTGAACAATCGGTTGTATGAGATATATACTATGTATACCACCGATCTCAACGATTTTTTCAGACATCAATATATGCTATACACGTAAGCAGTTGGTGAAATTTGAAGCTTCTAGCTGTTAAAATGGGGTAGAAATTGCGAAAAGTTTCTTATCTGAACAATCGGTTGTATGAGATATATACTATATATACAACCGATCTCTATGATTTTTTCAGACGACAATATATGTTATATACGTAAGCAATCAGTGAAATTTGAAGCTTATAGCTGTTAAAATGGGGTAGAAATTGCGAAAAGTTTCTTATCTGAACAATCGGTTGTATGAGATATATACTATATATACAACCGATCTCTATGATTTTTTCAGACAACAATATATGCTATATACATAACCAATCGGTGAAATTTGAAGCTTATAGCTGTTAAAATGGGGTAGAAATTGCGAAAAGTTTCTTATCTGAACAATCGGTTGTATGAGATATATACTATATATACAACCGATCTCTATAATTTTTTCAGACAACAATATATGCTATATAAGTAAATATTCGGTGAAATTTGAAGCTTCTAGCTGTTAAAATGGGTCTAAAATTTGCGAAATTATATATATATATACTATATATTGTAACGAATTTGCTGCAAATCTTCTTATTTGCCTTTTGCTAGGTTCGTATCGCTAAACTGTTGAATAAATAACTCCAATATTGGATAATGGAAAAAAAATGGCCTTTATTAAAATACTTCACAATAACACTCAAATTGTGCAACGAATAGCTTAATAACCAAACTGATATCTTAAAGGAAACTGACTTTCAAAATAATAGTGCTATTGCTCGCTAGATATCGTCTTACTCGTAACTGCTTGACAATTCAAATCAAACTGAATTACTTCTTACTCGCCTGCATCGCTTTTATAGTTTACGCTGCATACTTCTAGGCTCTTCGATTTCCAGAAGTTACTAGTTGTTTCGGCTACAAAATCGCCAGCCACAACTACGTGCACAAATTATTGCTCTCCCTTGTGACAACTCAGATAAGGTATATGCATGTGTTTGTAGTTTACAGTCTCCCGCACACACATAAGCATATAAGTAAATTCATCGGTGTGTGACATCTCATCTCTCGCTGCCTTGTATGTAAATGTTGCTCGTCGGAATGTGTACATATGTGTAGACGCAATTATTTATTCGTTTATGTAGATACATAATGATTGAATTATTGATGTGCATTCACGTCACTGCTTAGATCGGCTTAGAGCTGGCAGCACTCCTTAGTTTTGCTAATATTCGTAACACTGCCCTCCACCTAAGTCTGATCGTCCCGATCAGACAAATCTCTCGATCTAAACGCTGCTAGCATCGCCAAATGTACCACTCTTCTACTCCGTGGTTTCTCAATGCTTTGTATGCGGTAGATGGTATCACTGAGCTTCTTCACAATCTTGTACGGGCCTTCCCAACTGCACCGAAATGTGGATGGAACAACTTTCCGCCGGTGAGGGTTGTATAACAGTACCAAATCTCCCGCCAAGAAACTTTTCGAATTATTGTTCTCATGGTACCTGTGTTTCATCGTACCACTCAATACCCTGGTTCGTTCCTTTACACTCTGTTGTTTGGCCGATGAACTACTTCGTAGAGCTTGCGCTGGACGGATTTGCTTTGCATAATCAGTATCGTTCCCACGTTTCCCCACAGTAGTGCGCTCTGGATTGAAACTACCCTCGCATTCCTTCTCGAAAATTCGTTGCTTCATTTTCCTGCGTCTTTTAGGTTTTGTCAATGCCAGTGTTTCTCTCGCAGGTACTTTTGATTTTGATTTATTTGGTCCATTCGATCTATCAACCTTTGCCTTCGACTTTCGTGGTCTTTGTCGAATCTCCTCGACCAGCACTCGCTTACTGCTGAACCCTTTTTCCAAACTGAAGTTAAGTGGCACATCTTGGTTCTCATAATGCATCACCCTTCTCTGCATATCGATCTTGATGTCATGGTCAACCAAGAAATCCACTCCCAATATAACTTCATCAACGATCTCCGCCACAACGAATTTGTGTAGAACCATGACCTTCCCAATTAGGACTTCACATATTACTTCTCCCTGAACTTGGTTATATTCGCCTGTGACCGTACGCAACCTCGCTCCAGGTAATGACTTTATTCCCCTGTAGACCAAATCAGATCGAATCAAGGAATGAGATGCCCCCGTATCTACAGTCAGTACACGCTCTTTACCATCCACATTCCCTCTGATGGTAAGACTGCTTGATTTCCTTCCAATCTGCGACACAGATATCACAGGACATTCAATAGCTGGATCTAGCTCTCTACCTCTTACTCGCTCTTGCTCATCTCCTCCAGCTTTGCGTTTACGGCCACCCACATTGTTGGAACTATTAAGACCAAGATCGCAATGACGTGCTATGTGACCGGACTTCCCGCATTTGAAGCATTTGATAACTTTTTCACTTCGCTTTTGCGATCCTTTCAATGCCTCCAATATTGCGTCTACCCACTCTGGCCTTTCTACTTCCACACGGCGTGCTTTGAAAACTGGCTTACACAGAAGCGACGCCGTTTCCTGAATCAGAGCTTGTGACACCGTTTCTGCGAATGTTGGCTTTGGGTTCGCGTATGTAGCTCGCTTCGTTTCCACGTCCCGTATGCCATTTATGAAGCTCTGGATTTTTACCCTTTCCGTGTATTCCACGGTTGCATCCGCATTTGCAAGATGAGCCAATCTTTCAATGTCCGAAGCAAACTCCTGCAAAGTCTCGTTAGCTTTTTGGTAGCGGTTTTGCAATTCTATTTGAAATATCTGTTTCCTGTGTTCGCTTCCGTATCGCCGTTCTACAGCAGCCATCAATGCGTCATAACTGTTCCGTTCGTACTCTGGAATAGTCTGTAAGATTTCGGCAGCAGGACCTTTCAGTGCCACGAACAGAGCTGCAACTTTATCTTCAGCATTCCATTGGTTCACTGCTGCGGTCTTCTCAAACTGTAGCTTAAAGACCTGAAAAGGAACAGAACCGTCAAAGGATGGTGTCTTTACCTTTGGATTACTCGCTGAAGCAGCCGGCCGATTACGTCTTCTGTTCTTCCATCTTCGATGTTATTCGTGTCTCTTGCGCTTCCAGTTGGGATGCCAATTGCGACGACATTGATGCTACTGTCGATGTTTGTGCAGATATTGCAGCCAATATCATGTTCAAGTCTGTGCTCGTAACTGTCTGCGATGTTTCGTTTTTCTCTTCAATTTTTGTTGTTGTTTCGTCCCCATCAGGATAAAAGACAAACTCGTCCACATCAATTCCTTGCGACTCCATTACCTCTCGTAGCCGTGCTTGAAGTTCGATCTTATTGCCGGTTGTATTTAATCCACGGTTCTCCAACTCCTTTTTCAGTTGCTGGATCTTCAATTCACCGAACTTTGCCATGTCCTTGTTGTCCTCTGGAATTTATTCAACAATCCGACTTCTGACACCAATTGTAACGAATTTGCTGCAAATCTTCTTATTTGCCTTTTGCTAGGTTCGTATCGCTAAACTGTTGAATAAATAACTCCAATATTGGATAATGGAAAAAAAATGGCCTTTATTAAAATACTTCACAATAACACTCAAACTGTGCAACGAATAGCTTAATAACCAAACTGATATCTTAAAGGAAACTGACTTTCAAAATAATAGTGCTATTGCTCGCTAGATATCGTCTTACTCGTAACTGCTTGACAATTCAAATCAAACTGAATTACTTCTTACTCGCCTGCATCGCTTTTATAGTTTACGCTGCATACTTCTAGGCCCTTCGATTTCCAGAAGTTACTAGTTGTTTCGGCTACAAAATCGCCAGCCACAACTACGTGCACAAATTATTGCTCTCCCTTGTGACAACACAGATAAGGTATATGCATGTGTTTGTAGTTTACAGTCTCCCGCACACACATAAGCATATAAGTAAATTCATCGGTGTGTGACATCTCATCTCTCGCTGCCTTGTATGTAAATGTTGCTCGTCGGAATGTGTACATATGTGTAGACGCAATTATTTATTCGTTTATGTTGATACATAATGATTGAATTATTGATGTGCATTCACGTCACTGCTTAGATCGGCTTAGAGCTGGCAGCACTCCTTAGTTTTGCTAATATTCGTAACAATATATATACTATATATACCACCATATATATACTATATATACCACCGATCTTTATGATTTTTTCAGACAACAATATATGCTATATACGTAAGCATTCGCTGAAATTTGAAGCCTCTAGCTCTTAAAATAGGGCAGTAATTACGAAAAGTTCCTTATCTGAACAATCGGTTGTGGGGGATATATACTATATAAACGACCGATCTCATAAATTTTTTCAGGCAACTATATGTGCAATATACGAAAGTATCTGGTGAAGTTTGAAGCTTCAATCTGTTAAATTGGGTAAGATATTACAAAAATCCTCTTTTTCTGAAAAATCGGTTGTATGGAGGATATATGCTATAGTGGTCCGATCCGGTCGGCTCCGACAAATGTCTAATCGGACACCCAAATACACCTGCTCACCAAATTTTATCAAGATATCTCAAAAATTGAGGGACTAGTTTGCATACAAACAGACAGACCGACAGACGGACAGACGGACATGGCTAAATCAACTCAGCTCTTCAACCTGATTATTTCGGTATACTTAATGGTGGGTCTATCTATTTTCCTTTAAGGACTTACAATTTTCGGTTTCGTGACGAAATTAATATACCATTTCATTTTCATGAAAGGTATAAAAATAGGTAGGTAATCTGTGTGAGGATGCAAAGCTTCACGTTTTTTGTGGTCTGCATGTAAAAACTATGGCTACGAATCACGTATTCCAAAAATATATGACGTAAACGTAACTATTTGATGAAATTTGATGAATCTTGAAGCTTCTAGCCGTAAAAAAGGGTCCAATATGACAGTTTATATGAAGTATATAATATATATACCACCGATCTCTATGATTTTTTCAGACAACAATATATGCTATATACGAAAGCATTTTGTGAAATTTGAAGCTTCTAACTGTTAAAACGGGGCAGAAATTGCGCAAAGTTTCTTATCTGAACAATCGGTTGTATGAGATATATACTATTTATACCACCGATCTCAACGATTTTTTCAGACATCAATATATGCTATACACGTAAGCAGTTGGTGAAATTTGAAGCTTCTAGCTGTTAAAATGCGAAAAGTTTCTTATCTGAACAATCGGTTGTATGAGATATATACTATATATACAACCGATCTCTATGATTTTTTCAGACGACAATATATGTTATATACGTAAGCAATCAGTGAAATTTGAAGCTTATAGCTGTTAAAATGGGGTAGAAATTGCGAAAAGTTTCTTATCTGAACAATCGGTTGTATGAGATATATACTATATATACAACCGATCTCTATGATTTTTTCAGACAACAATATATGCTATATACATAACCAATCGGTGAAATTTGAAGCTTATAGCTGTTAAAATGGGGTAGAAATTGCGAAAAGTTTCTTATCTGAACAATCGGTTGTATGAGATATATACTATATATACAACCGATCTCTATAATTTTTTCAGACAACAATATATGCTATATAAGTAAATATTCGGTGAAATTTGAAGCTTCTAGCTGTTAAAATGGGGCTAAAATTTGCGAAATTATATATATATATACTATATATATATACTATATATACCACCATATATATACTATATATACCTCCGATCTTTATGATTTTTTCAGACAACAATATATGCTATATACGTAAGCATTCGCTGAAATTTGAAGCCACTAGCTCTTAAAATAGGGCAGTAATTACGAAAAGTTCCTTATCTGAACAATCGGTTGTGGGGGATATATACTATATATACGACCGATCTCATAAATTTTTTCAGGCAACAATATGTGCAATATAAGAAAGTATATGGTGAAGTTTGAAGCTTCAATCTGTTAAATTGGGTAAGATATTACAAAAACCCTCTTTTTCTGAAAAATCGGTTGTATGGAGGATATATGCTATAGTGGTCCGATCCGGTCGGTTCCGACAAATGTCTAATCGGACACCCAAATACACCTGCTCACCAAATTTTATCAAGATATCTCAAAAATTGAGGGACTAGTTTGCATACAAACAGACAGACGGAAGACGGACAGACGGACATGGCTAAATCAACTCAGCTCTTCAACCTGATTATTTCGGTATACTTAATGGTGGGTCTATCTATTTTCCTTTAAGGACTTACAATTTTCGGTTTCGTGACGAAATTAATATACCATTTCATTTTCATGAAAGGTATAAAAACAGGTAGGTAATTCGTCTGAGGATGCAAAGTTTCAGGTTTTTTGTGGTCTGCGTGTAAAAACTATGACTACGAATCACGTATTTCAAAAATATATGACGAAAACGTAACTATTTGATGAAATTTGATGAATTTTGAAGATTCTAGCCGTAAAAAAGGGGTCAAAATGACAGTTTAAATGAAGTATATAATATATATACGACCGATCTCTATGATTGTTTCAGACAACAATATATGCTATATACGTAAGCATTTTGTGAAATTTGAAGCTTCTAACTGTTAAAACGGGGGCAGAAATTGCGTAAAGTTTCTTATCTGAACAATCGGTTGTATGAGATATATACTATGTGTACCACCGATCTCAATGATTTTTTCAGACATCAATATATGCTATACACGTAAGCAGTTGGTGAAATTTGAAGCTTCTAGCTGTTAAAATGGTGCCGAAATCGTAAAAAAATATATATATACTATATATATATACTATATATACCATCATATATATATTATATATATCACCGATCTCCATGATTTTTTGACACAACAATACATACTATATACGTAAGCAATCGGTGAAATTTGAAGCTTCTTATAACTGTTAAAATGGGGAAGAAATTGCGCAAAGTTTCTTATCTGAACAATCGGTTGTATGGGATATATACTATATATACCACCGGTATCTATGATTTTCTAAGACAACAATATATGCTATACACGTAAGCATTTGGTCAAATTTGAACATATCTAAACGATTTTTAAGATAAATATAAAATAAAAAATAGGTAGGTAATCTGTGTGAGGATGCAAAGCTTCACGTTTTTTGTGGTCTGCATGTAAAAACTATGGCTACGAATCACGTATTCCAAAAATATATGACGTAAACGTAACTATTTGATTAAATTTGATGAATCTTGAAGCTTCTAGCCGTAAAAAAGGGTCCAATATGACAGTTTATATGAAGTATATAATATATATACCATCGATCTCTATGATTTTTTCAGACAACAATATATGCTATATACGAAAGCATTTTGTGAAATTTGAAGCTTCTAACTGTTAAAACGAGGCAGAAATTGCGCAAAGTTTCTTATCTGAACAATCGGTTGTATGAGATATATACTATGTATACCACCGATCTCAACGATTTTTTCAGACATCAATATATGCTATACACGTAAGCAGTTGGTGAAATTTGAAGCTTCTAGCTGTTAAAATGGGGTAGAAATTGCGAAAAGTTTCTTATCTGAACAATCGGTTGTATGAGATATATACTATATATACAACCGATCTCTATGATTTTTTCAGACGACAATATATGTTATATACGTAAGCAATCAGTGAAATTTGAAGCTTATAGCTGTTAAAATGGGGTAGAAATTGCGAAAAGTTTCTTATCTGAACAATCGGTTGTATGAGATATATACTATATATACAACCGATCTCTATGATTTTTTCAGACAACAATATATGCTATATACATAACGAATCGGTGAAATTTGAAGCTTATAGCTGTTAAAATGGGGTAGAAATTGCGAAAAGTTTCTTATCTGAACAATCGGTTGTATGAGATATATACTATATATACAACCGATCTCTATAATTTTTTGAGACAACAATATATGCTATATAAGTAAATATTCGGTGAAATTTGAAGCTTCTAGCTGTTAAAATTGGGCTAAAATTTGCGAAATTATATATATATATACTATATATATATACTATATATACCACCATATATATACTATATATACCACCGATCTTTATGATTTTTTCAGACAACAATATATGCTATATATGTAAGCATTCGCTGAAATTTGAAGCCTCTAGCTCTTAAAATAGGGCAGTAATTACGAAAAGTTCTTTATCTGAACAATCGGTTGTGGGGGATATATACTATATATACGACCGATCTCATAAATTTTTTCAGGCAACAATATGTGCAATATACGAAAGTATATGGTGAAGTTTGAAGCTTCAATCTGTTAAATTGGGTAAGATATTACAAAAATCCTCTTTTTCTGAAAAATCGGTTGTATGGAGGATATATGCTATAGTGGTCCGATCCGGTCGGTTCCGACAAATGTCTAATCGGACACCCAAATACACCTGCTCACCAAATTTTATCAAGATATCTCAAAAATTGAGGGACTAGTTTGCATACAAACAGACAGACGGACAGACGGACAGACGGACATGGCTAAATCAACTCAGCTCTTCAACCTGATTATTTCGGTATACTTAATGGTGGGTCTATCTATTTTCCTTTAAGGACTTACAATTTTCGGTTTCGTGACGAAATTAATATACCATTTCATTTTCATGAAAGTTATAAAAATAGGTAGGTAATCTGTGTGAGGATGCAAAGCTTCACGTTTTTTGTGGTCTGCATGTAAAAACTATGGCTACGAATCACGTATTCCAAAAATATATGACGTAAACGTAACTATTTGATGAAATTTGATGAATCTTGAAGCTTCTAGCCGTAAAAAAGGGTCCAATATGATAGTTTATATGAAGTATATAATATATATACCACCGATCTCTTTGATTTTTTCAGACAACAATATATGCTATATACGAAAGCATTTTGTGAAATTTGAAGCTTCTAACTGTTAAAACGGGGCAGAAATTGCGCAAAGTTTCTTATCTGAACAATCGGTTGTATGAGATATATACTATGTATACCACCGATCTCAACGATTTTTTCAGACATCAATATATGCTATACACGTAAGCAGTTGGTGAAATTTGAAGCTTCTAGCTGTTAAAATGGGGTAGAAATTGCGAAAAGTTTCTTATCTGAACAATCGGTTGTATGAGATATATACTATATATACAACCGATCTCTATGAATTTTTCAGACGACAATATATGTTATATACGTAAGCAATCAGTGAAATTTGAAGCTTATAGCTGTTAAAATGGGGTAGAAATTGCGAAAAGTTTCTTATCTGAACAATCGGTTGTATGAGATATATACTATATATACAACCGATCTCTATGAATTTTTCAGACGACAATATATGTTATATACATAACCAATCGGTGAAATTTGAAGCTTATAGCTGTTAAAATGGGGTAGAAATTGCGAAAAGTTTCTTATCTGAACAATCGGTTGTATGAGATATATACTATATATACAACCGATCTCTATAATTTTTTCAGACAACAATATATGCTATATAAGTAAATATTCGGTGAAATTTGAAGATTCTAGCTGTTAAAATGGGGCTAAAATTTGCGAAATTATATATATATATACTATATATATATACTATATATACCACCATATATATACTATATATACCACCGATCTTTATGATTTTTTCAGACAACAATATGTGCTATATACGTAAGCATTCGCTGAAATTTGAAGCCACTAGCTCTTAAAATAGGGCAGTAATTACGAAAAGTTCCTTATCTGAACAATCGGTTGTGGGGGATATATACTATATATACGACCGATCTCATAAATTTTTTCAGGCAACAATATGTGCAATATACGAAAGTATATGGTGAAGTTTGAAGCTTCAATCTGTTAAATTGGGTAAGATATTAGAAAAATCCTCTTTTTCTGAAAAATCGGTTGTATGGAGGATATATGCTATAGTGGTCCGATCCGGTCGGTTCCGACAAATGTCTAATCGGACACCCAAATACACCTGCTCACCAAATTTTATCAAGATACCTCAAAAATTGAGGGACTAGTTTGCATACAAACAGACAGACGGACAGACGGACAGACGGACATGGCTAAATCAACTCAGCTCTTCAACCTGATTATTTCGGTATACTTAATGGTGGGTCTATCTATTTTCCTTTAAGGACTTACAATTTTCGGTTTCGTGACGAAATTAATATACCATTTCATTTTCATGAAAGGTATAAAAATAGGTAGGTAATCTGTGTGAGGATGCAAAGCTTCACGTTTTTTGTGGTCTGCATGTAAAAACTATGGCTACGAATCACGTATTCCAAAAATATATGACGTAAACGTAACTATTTGATGAAATTTGATGAATCTTGAAGCTTCTAGCCGTAAAAAAGGGTCCAATATGACAGTTTATATGAAGTATATAATATATATACCACCGATCTCTATGATTTTTTCAGACAACAATATATGCTATATACGAAAGCATTTTGTGAAATTTGAAGCTTCTAACTGTTAAAACGGGGCAGAAATTGCGCAAAGTTTCTTATCTGAACAATCGGTTGTATGAGATATATACTATGTATACCACCGATCTCAACGATTTTTTCAGACATCAATATATGCTATACACGTAAGCAGTTGGTGAAATTTGAAGCTTCTAGCTGTTAAAATGGGGTAGAAATTGCGAAAAGTTTCTTATCTGAACAATCGGTTGTATGAGATATATACTATATATACAACCGATCTCTATGATTTTTTCAGACGACAATATATGTTATATACGTAAGCAATCAGTGAAATTTGAAGCTTATAGCTGTTAAAATGGGGTAGAAATTGCGAAAAGTTTCTTATCTGAACAATCGGCTGTATGAGATATATACTATATATACAACCGATCTCTATGATTTTTTCAGACAACAATATATGCTATATACATAACCAATCGGTGAAATTTGAAGCTTATAGCTGTTAAAATGGGGTAGAAATTGCGAAAAGTTTCTTATCTGAACAATCGGTTGTATGAGATATATACTATATATACAACCGATCTCTATAATTTTTTCAGACAACAATATATGCTATATAAGTAAATATTCGGTGAAATTTGAAGCTTCTAGCTGTTAAAATGGGGCTAAAATTTGCGAAATTATATATATATATACTATATATATATACTATATATACCACCATATATATACTATATATACCACCGATCTGTATGATTTTTTCAGACAACAATATATGCTATATACGTAAGCATTCGCTGAAATTTGAAGCCTCTAGCTCTTAAAATAGGGCAGTAATTACGAAAAGTTCCTTATCTGAACAATCGGTTGTGGGGGATATATACTATATATCATAAATTTCATAAATTTTATCAGGCAACAATATGTGCAATATACGAAAGTATACGGTGAAGTTTGAAGCTTCAATCTGTTAAATTGGGTAAGATATTACAAAAATCCTCTTTTTCTGAAAAATCGGTTGTATGGAGGATATATGCTATAGTGGTCCGATCCGGTCGGTTCCGACAAATGTCTAATCGGACACCCAAATACACCTGCTCACCAAATTTTATCAAGATATCTCAAAAATTGAGGGACTAGTTTGCATACAAACAGACAGACGGACAGACGGACAGATGGACAGACGGACAGACGGACATGGCTAAATCAATTCAGCTCTTCAACCTGATTATTTCATTACTTAATGGTGGGTCTATCTATTTTCCTTTAAGGACTTACAATTTTCGGTTTCGTGACGAAATTAATATACCATTTCATTTTCATGAAAGGTATAAAAATAGGTAGGTAATCTGTGTGAGGATGCAAAGCTTCACGTTTTTTGTGGTCTGCATGTAAAAACTATGGCTACGAATCACGTATTCCAAAAATATATGACGTAAACGTAACTATTTGATGAAATTTGATGAATCTTGAAGCTTCTAGCCGTAAAAAAGGGTCCAATATGACAGTTTATATGAAGTATATAATATATATACCACCGATCTCTATGATTTTTTCAGACAACAATATATGCTATATACGAAAGCATTTTGTGAAATTTGAAGCTTCTAACTGTTAAAACGGGGCAGAAATTGCGCAAAGTTTCTTATCTGAACAATCGGTTGTATGAGATATATACTATGTATACCACCGATCTCAACGATTTTTTCAGACATCAATATATGCTATACACGTAAGCAGTTGGTGAAATTTGAAGCTTCTAGCTGTTAAAATGGGCTAGAAATTGCGAAAAGTTTCTTATCTGAACAATCGGTTGTATGAGATATATACTATATATACAACCGATCTCTATGATTTTTTCAGACGACAATATATGTTATATACGTAAGCAATCAGTGAAATTTGAAGCTTATAGCTGTTAAAATGGGGTAGAAATTGCGAAAAGTTTCTTATCTGAACAATCGGTTGTATGAGATATATACTATATATACAACCGATCTCTATGATTTTTTTAGACAACAATATATGCTATATACATAACCAATCGGTGAAATTTGAAGCTTATAGCTGTTAAAATGGGGTAGAAATTGCGAAAAGTTTCTTATCTGAACAATCGGTTGTATGAGATATATACTATATATACAACCGATCTCTATAATTTTTTCAGACAACAATATATGCTATATAAGTAAATATTCGGTGAAATTTGAAGCTTCTAGCTGTTAAAATGGGGCTAAAATTTGCGAAATTATATATATATATACTATATATATATACTATATATACCACCATATATATACTATATATACCACCGAACTTTATGATTTTTTCAGACAACAATATATGCTATATACGTAAGCATTTGCTGAAATTTGAAGCCACTAGCTCTTAAAATAGGGCAGTAATTACGAAAAGTTCCTTATCTGAACAATCGGTTGTGGGGGATATATACTATATATACGACCGATCTCACAAATTTTTTCAGGCAACAATATTTGCAATATACGAAAGTATATGGTGAAGTTTGAAGCTTCAATCTGTTAAATTGGGTAAGATATTACAAAAATCCTCTTTTTCTGAAAAATCGGTTGTATGGAGGATATATGCTATAGTGGTCCGATCCGGTCGGTTCCGACAAACGTCTAATCGGACACCCAAATACACCTGCTCACCAAATTTTATCAAGATATCTCAAAAATTGAGGGACTAGTTTGCATACAAACAGACAGACGGACAGACGGACAGACGGACATGGCTAAATCAACTCAGCTCTTCAACCTGATTATTTCGGTATACTTAATGGTGGGTCTATCTATTTTCCTTTAAGGACTTACAATTTTCGGTTTCGTGACGAAATTAATATACCATTTCATTTTCATGAAAGGTATAAAAACAGGTAGGTAATTCGTGTGAGGATGCAAAGTTTCAGGTTTTTTGTGGTTTGCGTGTAAAAACTATGACTACGAATCACGTATTTCAAAAATATATGACGAAAACGTAACTATTTGATGAAATTTGATGAATTTTGAAGATTCTAGCCGTAAAAAAGGGGTCAAAATGACAGTTTATATGAAGTATATAATATATATACGACCGATCTCTATGATTTTTTCAGACAACAATATATGCTATATACGTAAGCATTTTGTGAAATTTGAAGCTTCTAACTGTTAAAACGGGGCAGAAATTGCGTAAAGTTTCTTATCTGAACAATCGGTTGTATGAGATATATACTATGTGTACCACCGATCTCAATGATTTTTTCAGACATCAATATATGCTATACACGTAAGCAGTTGGTGAAATTTGAAGCTTCTAGCTGTTAAAATGGGGCCGAAATCGTAAAAAAATATATATATAATATATATATATACTATATATACCATCATATATATATTATATATATCACCGATCTCCATGATTTTTTGACACAACAATACATACTATATACGTAAGCAATCGGTGAAATTTGAAGCTTATAACTGTTAAAATGGGGCAGAAATTGCGCAAAGTTTCTTATCTGAACAATCGGTTGTATGAGATATATACTATGTATACCACCGATCTCAACGATTTTTTCAGACATCAATATATGCTATACACGTAAGCAGTTGGTGAAATTTGAAGCTTCTAGCTGTTAAAATGGGGTAGAAATTGCGAAAAGTTTCTTATCTGAACAATCGGTTGTATGAGATATATACTATATATACAACCGATCTCTATGATTTTTTCAGACGACAATATATGTTATATACGTAAGCAATCAGTGAAATTTGAAGCTTATAGCTGTTAAAATGGGGTAGAAATTGCGAAAAGTTTCTTATCTGAACAATCGGTTGTATGAGATATATACTATATATACAACCGATCTCTATGATTTTTTCAGACAACAATATATGCTATATACATAATCAATCGGTGAAATTTGAAGCTTATAGCTGTTAAAATTGGGTAGAAATTGCGAAAAGTTTCTTATCTGAACAATCGGTTGTATGAGATATATACTATATATACAACCGATCTCTATAATTTTTTCAGACAACAATATATGCTATATAAGTAAATATTCGGTGAAATATGAAGCTTCTAGCTGTTAAAATGGGGCTAACATTTGCGAAATTATATATATATATACTATATATATATACTATATATACCACCATATATATACTATATATACCACCGATCTTTATGATTTTTTCAGACAACAATATATGCTATATACGTAAGCATTCGCTGAAATTTGAAGCCTCTAGCTCTTAAAATAGGGCAGTAATTACGAAAAGTTCCTTATCTGAACAATCGGTTGTGGGGGATATATACTATATATACGACCGATCTCATAAATTTTTTCAGGCAACAATATGTGCAATATACGAAAGTATATGGTGAAGTTTGAAGCTTCAATCTGTTAAATTGGGTAAGATATTACAAAAATCCTCTTTTTCTGAAAAATCGGTTGTATGGAGGATATATGCTATAGTGGTCCGATCCGGTCGGTTCCGACAAATGTCTAATCGGACACCCAAATACACCTGCTCACCAAATTTTATCAAGATATCTCAAAAATTGAGGGACTAGTTTGCATACAAACAGACAGACGGACAGACGGACAGACGGACATGGCTAAATCAACTCAGCTCTTCAACCTGATTATTTCGGTATAATTAATGGTGGGTCTATCTATTTTCCTTTAAGGACTTACAATTTTCGGTTTCGTGACGAAATTAATATACCATTTCATTTTCATGAAAGGTATAAAAATAGGTAGGTAATCTGTGTGAGGATGCAAAGCTTCACGTTTTTTGTGGTCTGCATGTAAAAACTATGGCTACGAATCACGTATTCCAAAAATATATGACGTAAACGTAACTATTTGATGAAATTTGATGAATCTTGAAGCTTCTAGCCGTAAAAAAGGGTCCAATATGACAGTTTATATGAAGTATATAATATATATACCACCGATCTCTATGATTTTTTCAGACAACAATATATGCTATATACGAAAGCATTTTGTGAAATTTGAAGTTCTAACTGTTAAAACGGGGCAGAAATTGCGCAAAGTTTCTTATCTGAACAATCGGTTGTATGAGATATATACTATGTATACCACCGATCTCAACGATTTTTTCAGACATCAATATATGCTATACACGTAAGCAGTTGGTGAAATTTGAAGCTTCTAGCTGTTAAAATGGGGTAGAAATTGCGAAAAGTTTCTTATCTGAACAATCGGTTGTATGAGATATATACTATATATACAACCGATCTCTATGATTTTTTCAGACGACAATATATGTTATATACGTAAGCAATCAGTGAAATTTGAAGCTTATAGCTGTTAAAATGGGGTAGAAATTGCGAAAAGTTTCTTATCTGAACAATCGGTTGTATGAGATATATACTATATATACAACCGATCTCTATGATTTTTTCAGACAACAATATATGCTATATACATAACCAATCGGTGAAATTTGAAGCTTATAGCTGTTAAAATGGGGTAGAAATTGCGAAAAGTTTCTTATCTGAACAATCGGTTGTATGAGATATATACTATATATACAACCGATCTCTATAATTTTTTCAGACAACAATATATGCTATATAAGTAAATATTCGGTGAAATTTGAAGCTTCTAGCTGTTAAAATGGGGCTAAAATTTGCGAAATTATATATATATATACTATATATATATACTATATATACCACCATATATATACTATATATACCACCGATCTTTATGATTTTTTCAGACAATAATATATGCTATATACGTAAGCATTCGTTGAAATTTGAAGCCTCTAGCTCTTAAAATAGGGCAGTAATTACGAAAAGTTCCTTATCTGAACAATCGGTTGTGGGGGATATATACTATATATACGACCGATCTCATAAATTTTTTCAGGCAACAATATGTGCAATATACGAAAGTATATGGTGAAGTTTGAAGCTTCAATCTGTTAAATTGGGTAAGATATTACAAAAATCCTCTTTTTCTGAAAAATCGGTTGTATGGAGGATATATGCTATAGTGGTCCGATCCGGTCGGTTCCGACAAATGTCTAATCGGACACCCAAATACACCTGCTCACCAAATTTTATCAAGATATCTCAAAAATTGAGGGACTAGTTTGCATACAAACAGACAGACGGACAGACGGACAGACGGACAGACGGACATGGCTAAATCAACTCAGCTCTTCAACCTGATTATTTCGGTATACTTAATGGTGGGTCTATCTATTTTCCTTTAAGGACTTACAATTTTCGGTTTCGTGACGAAATTAATATACCATTTCATTTTCATGAAAGTTATAAAAATAGGTAGGTAATCTGTGTGAGGATGCAAAGCTTCACGTTTTTTGTGGTCTGCATGTAAAAACTATGGCTACGAATCACGTATTCCAAAAATATATGACGTAAACGTAACTATTTGATGAAATTTGATGAATCTTGAAGCTTCTAGCCGTAAAAAAGGGTCCAATATGACAGTTTATATGAAGTATATAATATATATACCACCGATCTCTATGATTTTTTCAGACAACAATATATGCTATATACGAAAGCATTTTGTGAAATTTGAAGCTTCTAACTGTTAAAACGGGGCAGAAATTGCGCAAAGTTTCTTATCTGAACAATCTGTTGTATGAGATATATACTATGTATACCACCGATCACAACGATTTTTTCAGACATCAATATATGCTATACACGTAAGCAGTTGGTGAAATTTGAAGCTTCTAGCTGTTAAAATGGGGTAGAAATTGCGAAAAGTTTCTTATCTGAACAATCGGTTGTATGAGATATATACTATATATACAACCGATCTCTATGATTTTTTCAGACGACAATATATGTTATATACGTAAGCAATCAGTGAAATTTGAAGCTTATAGCTGTTAAAATGGGGTAGAAATTGCGAAAAGTTTCTTATCTGAACAATCGGTTGTATGAGATATATACTATATATACAACCGATCTCTATGATTTTTTCAGACAACAATATATGCTATATACATAACCAATCGGTGAAATTTGAAGCTTATAGCTGTTAAAATGGGGTAGAAATTGCGAAAAGTTTCTTATCTGAACAATCGGTTGTATGAGATATATACTATATATACAACCGATCTCTATAATTTTTTCAGACAACAATATATGCTATATAAGTAAATATTCGGTGAAATTTGAAGCTTCTAGCTGTTAAAATGGGGCTAAAATTTGCGAAATTATATATATATATACTATATATATATACTATATATACCACCATATATATACTATATATACCACCGATCTCTATGATTTTTTCAGACAACAATACATGCTATATACGTAAGCATTTTGTGAAATTTGAAGCTTCTAACTGTTAAAACGGGGCAGAAATTGCGTAAAGTTTCTTATCTGAACAATCGGTTGTATGAGATATATACTATGTGTACCACCGATCTCAATGATTTTTTCAGACATCAATACATGCTATACACGTAAGCAGTTGGTGAAATTTGAAGCTTCTAGCTGTTAAAATGGGGCCGAAATCGTAAAAAAATATATATATACTATATATATATACTATATATACCATCATATATATATTATATATATCACCGATCTCCATGATTTTTTGACACAACAATACATACTATATACGTAAGCAATCGGTGAAATTTGAAGCTTATAACTGTTAAAATGGGGAAGAAATTGCGCAAAGTTTCTTATCTGAACAATCGGTTGTATGGGATATATACTATATATACCACCGGTATCTATGATTTTCTCAGACAACAATATATGCTATACACGTAAGCATTTGGTCAAATTTGAACATATCTAAACGATTTTTAAGATAAATATAAAATAAAAAATAGGTAGGTAATCTGTGTGAGGATGCAAAGCTTCACGTTTTTTGTGGTCTGCATGTAAAAACTATGGCTACGAATCACGTATTCCAAAAATATATGACGTAAACGTAACTATTTGATTAAATTTGATGAATCTTGAAGCTTCTAGCCGTAAAAAAGGGTCCAATATGACAGTTTATATGAAGTATATAATATATATACCACCGATCTCTATGATTTTTTCAGACAACAATATATGCTATATACGACAGCATTTTGTGAAATTTGAAGCTTCTAACTGTTAAAACGAGGCAGAAATTGCGCAAAGTTTCTTATCTGAACAATCGGTTGTATGAGATATATACTATGTATACCACCGATCTCAACGATTTTTTCAGACATCAATATATGCTATACACGTAAGCAGTTGGTGAAATTTGAAGCTTCTAGCTGTTAAAATGGGGTAGAAATTGCGAAAAGTTTCTTATCTGAACAATCGGTTGTATGAGATATATACTATATATACAACCGATCTCTATGATTTTTTCAGACGACAATATATGTTATATACGTAAGCAATCAGTGAAATTTGAAGCTTATAGCTGTTAAAATGGGGTAGAAATTGCGAAAAGTTTCTTATCTGAACAATCGGTTGTATGAGATATATACTATATATACAACCGATCTCTATGATTTTTTCAGACAACAATATATGCTATATACATAACGAATCGGTGAAATTTGAAGCTTATAGCTGTTAAAATGGGGTAGAAATTGCGAAAAGTTTCTTATCTGAACAATCGGTTGTATGAGATATATACTATATATACAACCGATCTCTATAATTTTTTCAGACAACAATATATGCTATATAAGTAAATATTCGGTGAAATTTGAAGCTTCTAGCTGTTAAAATGGGGCTAAAATTTGCGAAATTATATATATATATACTATATATATATACTATATATACCACCATATATATACTATATATACCACCGATCTTTATGATTTTTTCAGACAACAATATATGCTATATACGTAAGCATTCGCTGAAATTTGAAGCCTCTAGCTCTTAAAATAGGGCAGTAATTACGAAAAGTTCCTTATCTGAACAATCGGTTGTGGGGGATATATACTATATATACGACCGATCTCATAAATTTTTCAGGCAACAATATGTGCAATATACGAAAGTATATGGTGAAGTTTGAAGCTTCAATCTGTTAAATTGGGTAAGATATTACAAAAATCCTCTTTTTCTGAAAAATCGGTTGTATGGAGGATATATGCTATAGTGGTCCGATCCGGTCGGTTCCGACAAATGTCTAATCGGACACCCAAATACACCTGCTCACCAAATTTTATCAAGATATCTCAAAAATTGAGGGACTAGTTTGCATACAAACAGACAGACGGACAGACGGACAGACGGACAGACGGACATGGCTAAATCAACTCAGCTCTTCAACCTGATTATTTCGGTATACTTAATGGTGGGTCTATCTATTTTCCTTTAAGGACTTACAATTTTCGGTTTCGTGACGAAATTAATATACCATTTCATTTTCATGAAAGGTATAAAAATAGGTAGGTAATCTGTGTGAGGATGCAAAGCTTCACGTTTTTTGTGGTCTGCATGTAAAAACTATGGCTACGAATCACGTATTCCAAAAATATATGACGTAAACGTAACTATTTGATGAAATTTGATGAATCTTGAAGCTTCTAGCCGTAAAAAAGGGTCCAATATGACAGTTTATATGAAGTATATAATATATATACCACCGATCTCTTTGATTTTTTCAGACAACAATATATGCTATATACGAAAGCATTTTGTGAAATTTGAAGCTTCTAACTGTTAAAACGGGGCAGAAATTGCGCAAAGTTTCTTATCTGAACAATTGGTTGTATGAGATATATACTATGTATACCACCGATCTCAACGATTTTTTCAGACATCAATATATGCTATACACGTAAGCAGTTGGTGAAATTTGAAGCTTCTAGCTGTTAAAATGGGGTAGAAATTGCGAAAAGTTTCTTATCTGAACAATCGGTTGTATGAGATATATACTATATATACAACCGATCTCTATGATTTTTTCAGACGACAATATATGTTATATACGTAAGCAATCAGTGAAATTTGAAGCTTATAGCTGTTAAAATGGGGTAGAAATTGCGAAAAGTTTCTTATCTGAACAATCGGTTGTATGAGATATATACTATATATACAACCGATCTCTATGATTTTTTCAGACAACAATATATGCTATATACATAACCAATCGGTGAAATTTGAAGCTTATAGCTGTTAAAATGGGGTAGAAATTGCGAAAAGTTTCTTATCTGAACAATCGGTTGTATGAGATATATACTATATATACAACCGATCTCTATAATTTTTTCAGACAACAATATATGCTATATAAGTAAATATTCGGTGAAATTTGAAGCTTCTAGCTGTTAAAATGGAGCTAAAATTTGCGAAATTATATATATATATACTATATATATATACTATATATACCACCATATATATACTATATATACCACCGATCTTTATGATTTTTTCAGACAACAATATGTGCTATATACGTAAGCATTCGCTGAAATTTGAAGCCACTAGCTCTTAAAATAGGGCAGTAATTACGAAAAGTTCCTTATCTGAACAATCGGTTGTGGGGGATATATACTATATATACGACCGATCTCATAAATTTTTTCAGGCAACAATATGTGCAATATACGAAAGTATATGGTGAAGTTTGAAGCTTCAATCTGTTAAATTGGGTAAGATATTAGAAAAATCCTCTTTTTCTGAAAAATCGGTTGTATGGAGGATATATGCTATAGTGGTCCGATCCGGTCGGTTCCGACAAATGTCTAATCGGACACCCAAATACACCTGCTCACCAAATTTTATCAAGATATCTCAAAAATTGAGGGACTAGTTTGCATACAAACAGACAGACGGACAGACGGACAGACGGACATGGCTAAATCAACTCAGCTCTTCAAATTGATTATTTCGGTATACTTAATGGTGGGTCTATCTATTTTCCTTTAAGGACTTACAATTTTCGGTTTCGTGACGAAATTAATATACCATTTCATTTTCATGAAAGGTATAAAAATAGGTAGGTAATCTGTGTGAGGATGCAAAGCTTCACGTTTTTTGTGGTCTGCATGTAAAAACTATGGCTACGAATCACGTATTCCAAAAATATATGACGTAAACGTAACTATTTGATGAAATTTGATGAATCTTGAAGCTTCTAGCCGTAAAAAAGGGTCCAATATGACAGTTTATATGAAGTATATAATATATATACCACCGATCTCTATGATTTTTTCAGACAACAATATATGCTATATACGAAAGCATTTTGTGAAATTTGAAGCTTCTAACTGTTAAAACGGGGCAGAAATTGCGCAAAGTTTCTTATCTGAACAATCGGTTGTATGAGATATATACTATGTATACCACCGATCTCAACGATTTTTTCAGACATCAATATATGCTATACACGTAAGCAGTTGGTGAAATTTGAAGCTTCTAGCTGTTAAAATGGGGTAGAAATTGCGAAAAGTTTCTTATCTGAACAATCGATTGTATGAGATATATACTATATATACAACCGATCTCTATGATTTTTTCAGACGACAATATATGTTATATACGTAAGCAATCAGTGAAATTTGAAGCTTATAGCTGTTAAAATGGGGTAGAAATTGCGAAAAGTTTCTTATCTGAACAATCGGTTGTATGAGATATATACTATATATACAACCGATCTCTATGATTTTTTCAGACAACAATATATGCTATATACATAACCAATCGGTGAAATTTGAAGCTTATAGCTGTTAAAATGGGGTAGAAATTGCGAAAAGTTTCTTATCTGAACAATCGGTTGTATGAGATATATACTATATATACAACCGATCTCTATAATTTTTTCAGACAACAATATATGCTATATAAGTAAATATTCGGTGAAATTTGAAGCTTCTAGCTGTTAAAATGGGGCTAACATTTGCGAAATTATATATATATATACTATATATATATACTATATATACCACCATATATATACTATATATACCACCGATCTTTATGATTTTTTCAGACAACAATATATGCTATATACGTAAGCATTCGCTGAAATTTGAAGCCTCTAGCTCTTAAAATAGGGCAGTAATTACGAAAAGTTCCTTATCTGAACAATCGCTTGTGGGGGATATATACTATATATACGACCGATCTCATAAATTTTTTCAGGCAACAATATGTGCAATATACGAAAGTATATGGCGAAGTTTGAAGCTTCAATCTGTTAAATTGGGTAAGATATTACAAAAATCCTCTTTTTCTGAAAAATCGGTTGTATGGAGGATATATGCTATAGTGGTCCGATCCGGTCGGTTCCGACAAATGTCTAATCGGACACCCAAATACACCTGCTCACCAAATTTTATCAAGATATCTCAAAAATTGAGGGACTAGTTTGCATACAAACAGACAGACGGACAGACGGACATGGCTAAATCAACTCAGCTCTTCAACCTGATTATTTCGGTATACTTAATGGTGGGTCTATCTATTTTCCTTTAAGGACTTACAATTTTCGGTTTCGTGACGAAATTAATATACCATTTCATTTTCATGAAAGGTATAAAAATAAGTAGGTAATCTGTGTGAGGATGCAAAGCTTCACGTTTTTTGTGGTCTGCATGTAAAAACTATGGCTACGAATCACGTATTCCAAAAATATATGACGTAAACGTAACTATTTGATGAAATTTGATGAATCTTGAAGCTTCTAGCCGTAAAAAAGGGTCCAATATAACAGTTTATATGAAGTATATAATATATATACCACCGATCTCTATGATTTTTTCAGACAACAATATATGCTATATACGAAAGCATTTTGTGAAATTTGAAGTTCTAACTGTTAAAACGGGGCAGAAATTGCGCAAAGTTTCTTATCTGAACAATCGGTTGTATGAGATATATACTATGTATACCACCGATCTCAACGATTTTTTCAGACATCAATATATGCTATACACGTAAGCAGTTGGTGAAATTTGAAGCTTCTAGCTGTTAAAATGGGGTAGAAATTGCGAAAAGTTTCTTATCTGAACAATCGGTTGTATGAGATATATACTATATATACAACCGATCTCTATGATTTTTTCAGACGACAATATATGTTATATACGTAAGCAATCAGTGAAATTTGAAGCTTATAGCTGTTAAAATGGGGTAGAAATTGCGAAAAGTTTCTTATCTGAACAATCGGTTGTATGAGATATATACTATATATACAACCGATCTCTATGATTTTTTCAGACAACAATATATGCTATATACATAATCAATCGGTGAAATTTGAAGCTTATAGCTGTTAAAATGGGGTAGAAATTGCGAAAAGTTTCTTATCTGAACAATCGGTTGTATGAGATATATACTATATATACAACCGATCTCTATAATTTTTTCAGACAACAATATATGCTATATAAGTAAATATTCGGTGAAATTTGAAGCTTCTAGCTGTTAAAATGGGGCTAAAATTTGCGAACTTATATATATATATACTATATATATATACTATATATACCACCATATATATACTATATATACCACCGATCTTTATGATTTTTTCAGACAATAATACATGCTATATACGTAAGCATTCGTTGAAATTTGAAGCCTCTAGCTCTTAAAATAGGGCAGTAATTACGAAAAGTTCCTTATCTGAACAATCGGTTGTGGGGGATATATACTATATATACGACCGATCTCATAAATTTTTTCAGGCAACAATATTTGCAATATACGAAAGTATATGGTGAAGTTTGAAGCTTCAATCTGTTAAATTGGGTAAGATATTACAAAAATCCTCTTTTTCTGAAAAATCGGTTGTATGGAGGATATATGCTATAGTGGTCCGATCCGGTCGGTTCCGAGAAATGTCTAATCGGACACCCAAATACACCTGCTCACCAAATTTTATAAAGATATCTCAAAAATTGAGGGACTAGTTTGCATACAAACAGACAGACGGACAGACGGACAGACGGACATGGCTAAATCAACTCAGCTCTTCAACCTGATTATTTCGGTATACTTAATGGTGGGTCTATCTATTTTCCTTTAAGGACTTACAATTTTCGGTTTCGTGACGAAATTAATATACCATTTCATTTTCATGAAAGGTATAAAAACAGGTAGGTAATTCGTGTGAGGATGCAAAGTTTCAGGTTTTTTGTGGTCTGCGTGTAAAAACTATGACTACGAATCACGTATTTCAAAAATATATGACGAAAACGTAACTATTTGATGAAATTTGATGAATTTTGAAGATTCTAGCCGTAAAAAAGGGGTCAAAATTACAGTTTATATGAAGTATATAATATATATACGACCGATCTCTATGATTTTTTCAGACAACAATATATGCTATATACGTAAGCATTTTGTGAAATTTGAAGCTTCTAACTGTTAAAACGGGGCAGAAATTGCGTAAAGTTTCTTATCTGAACAATCGGTTGTATGAGATATATACTATGTGTACCACCGATCTCAATGATTTTTTCAGACATCAATATATGCTATACACGTAAGCAGTTGGTGAAATTTGAAGCTTCTAGCTGTTAAAATGAGGCCGAAATCGTAAAAAAATATATATATAATATATATATATACTATATATACCATCATATATATATTATATATATCACCGATCTCCATGATTTTTTGACACAACAATACATACTATATACGTAAGCAATCGGTGAAATTTGAAGCTTATAACTGTTAAAATGGGGCAGAAATTGCGCAAAGTTTCTTATCTGAACAATCGGTTGTATGAGATATATACTATGTATACCACCGATCTCAACGATTTTTTCAGACATCAATATATGCTATACACGTAAGCAGTTGGTGAAATTTGAAGCTTCTAGCTGTTAAAATGGGGTAGAAATTGCGAAAAGTTTCTTATCTGAACAATCGGTTGTATGAGATATATACTATATATACAACCGATCTCTATGATTTTTTCAGACGACAATATATGTTATATACGTAAGCAATCAGTGAAATTTGAAGCTTATAGCTGTTAAAATGGGGTAGAAATTGCGAAAATTTCTTATCTGAACAATCGGTTGTATGAGATATATACTATATATACAACCGATCTCTATGATTTTTTCAGACAACAATATATGCTATATACATAACCAATCGGTGAAATTTGAAGCTTATAGCTGTTAAAATGGGGTAGAAATTGCGAAAAGTTTCTTATCTGAACAATCGGTTGTATGAGATATATACTATATATACAACCGATCTCTATAATTTTTTCAGACAACAATATATGCTATATAAGTAAATATTCGGTGAAATTTGAAGCTTCTAGCTGTTAAAATGGGGCTAACATTTGCGAAATTATATATATATATACTATATATATATACTATATATACCACCATATATATACTATATATACCACCGATCTTTATGATTTTTTCAGACAACAATATATGCTATATACGTAAGCATTCGCTGAAATTTGAAGCCTCTAGCTCTTAAAATAGGGCAGTAATTACGAAAAGTTCCTTATATGAACAATCGCTTGTGGGGGATATATACTATATATACGACCGATCTCATAAATTTTTTCAGGCAACAATATATGCAATATACGAAAGTATATGGTGAAGTTTGAAGCTTCAATCTGTTAAATTGGGTAAGATATTACAAAAATCCTCTTTTTCTGAAAAATCGGTTGTATGGAGGATATATGCTATAGTGGTCCGATCCGGTCGGTTCCGACAAATGTCTAATCGGACACCCAAATACACCTGCTCACCAAATTTTATCAAGATATCTCAAAAATTGAGGGACTAGTTTGCATACAAACAGACAGACGGACAGACGGACAGACGGACAGACGGACATGGCTAAATCAACTCAGCTCTTCAACCTGATTATTTCGGTATACTTAATGGTGGGTCTATCTATTTTCCTTTAAGGACTTACAATTTTCGGTTTCGTGACGAAATTAATATACCATTTCATTTTCATGAAAGGTATAAAAATAAGTAGGTAATCTGTGTGAGGATGCAAAGCTTCACGTTTTTTGTGGTCTGCATGTAAAAACTATGGCTACGAATCACGTATTCCAAAAATATATGACGTAAACGTAACTATTTGATGAAATTTGATGAATCTTGAAGCTTCTAGCCGTAAAAAAGGGTCCAATATAACAGTTTATATGAAGTATATAATATATATACCACCGATCTCTATGATTTTTTCAGACAACAATATATGCTATATACGAAAGCATTTTGTGAAATTTGAAGTTCTAACTGTTAAAACGGGGCAGAAATTGCGCAAAGTTTCTTATCTGAACAATCGGTTGTATGAGATATATACTATGTATACCACCGATCTCAACGATTTTTTCAGACATCAATATATGCTATACACGTAAGCAGTTGGTGAAATTTGAAGCTTCTAGCTGTTAAAATGGGGTAGAAATTGCGAAAAGTTTCTTATCTGAACAATCGGTTGTATGAGATATATACTATATATACAACCGATCTCTATGATTTTTTCAGACGACAATATATGTTATATACGTAAGCAATCAGTGAAATTTGAAGCTTATAGCTGTTAAAATGGGGTAGAAATTGCGAAAAGTTTCTTATCTGAACAATCGGTTGTATGAGATATATACTATATATACAACCGATCTCTATGATTTTTTCAGACAACAATATATGCTATATACATAATCAATCGGTGAAATTTGAAGCTTATAGCTGTTAAAATGGGGTAGAAATTGCGAAAAGTTTCTTATCTGAACAATCGGTTGTATGAGATATATACTATATATACAACCGATCTCTATAATTTTTTCAGACAACAATATATGCTATATAAGTAAATATTCGGTGAAATTTGAAGCTTCTAGCTGTTAAAATGGGGCTAAAATTTGCGAACTTATATATATATATACTATATATATATACTATATATACCACCATATATATACTATATATACCACCGATCTTTATGATTTTTTTCAGACAATAATATATGCTATATACGTAAGCATTCGTTGAAATTTGAAGCCTCTAGCTCTTAAAATAGGGCAGTACTTACGAAAAGTTCCTTATCTGAACAATCGGTTGTGGGGGATATATACTATATATACGACCGATCTCATAAATTTTTTCAGGCAACAATATTTGCAATATACGAAAGTATATGGTGAAGTTTGAAGCTTCAATCTGTTAAATTGGGTAAGATATTATAAAAATCCTCTTTTTCTGAAAAATCGGTTGTATGGAGGATATATGCTATAGTGGTCCGATCCGGTCGGTTCCGACAAATGTCTAATCGGACACCCAAATACACCTGCTCACCAAATTTTATCAAGATATCTCAAAAATTGAGGGACTAGTTTGCATACAAACAGACAGACGGACAGACGGACAGACGGACATGGCTAAATCAACTCAGCTCTTCAACCTGATTATTTCGGTATACTTAATGGTGGGTCTATCTATTTTCCTTTAAGGACTTACAATTTTCGGTTTCGTGACGAAATTAATATACCATTTCATTTTCATGAAAGTTATAAAAATAGGTAGGTAATCTGTGTGAGGATGCAAAGCTTCACGTTTTTTGTGGTCTGCATGTAAAAACTATGGCTACGAATCACGTATTCCAAAAATATATGACGTAAACGTAACTATTTGATGAAATTTGATGAATCTTGAAGCTTCTAGCCGTAAAAAAGGGTCCAATATGACAGTTTATATGAAGTATATAATATATATACCACCGATCTCTATGATTTTTTCAGACAACAATATATGCTATATACGAAAGCATTTTGTGAAATTTGAAGCTTCTAACTGTTAAAACGGGGCAGAAATTGCGCAAAGTTTCTTATCTGAACAATCGGTTGTATGAGATATATACTATGTATACCACCGATCACAACGATTTTTTCAGACATCAATATATGCTATACACGTAAGCAGTTGGTGAAATTTGAAGCTTCTAGCTGTTAAAATGGAGTAGAAATTGCGAAAAGTTTCTTATCTGAACAATCGGTTGTATGAGATATATACTATATATACAACCGATCTCTATGATTTTTTCAGACGACAATATATGTTATATACGTAAGCAATCAGTGAAATTTGAAGCTTATAGCTGTTAAAATGGGGTAGAAATTGCGAAAAGTTTCTTATCTGAACAATCGGTTGTATGAGATATATACTATATATATATAACCGATCTCTATGATTTTTTCAGACAACAATATATGCTATATACATAACCAATCGGTGAAATTTGAAGCTTATAGCTGTTAAAATGGGGTAGAAATTGCGAAAAGTTTCTTATCTGAACAATCGGTTGTATGAGATATATACTATATATACAACCGATCTCTATAATTTTTTCAGACAACAATATATGCTATATAAGTAAATATTCGGTGAAAGTTGAAGCTTCTAGCTGTTAAAATGGGGCTAAAATTTGCGAAATTATATATATATATATACTATATATATATACTATATATACCACCATATATATACTATATATACCACCGATCTTTATGATTTTTTCAGACAACAATATGTGCTATATACGTAAGCATTCGCTGAAATTTGAAGCCACTAGCTCTTAAAATAAGGCAGTAATTACGAAAAGTTCCTTATCTGAACAATCGGTTGTGGGGGATATATACTATATATACGACCGATCTCATAAATTTTTTCAGGCAACAATATGTGCAATATACGAAAGTATATGGTGAAGTTTGAAGCTTCAATCTGTTAAATTGGGTAAGATATTACAAAAATCCTCTTTTTCTGAAAAATCGGTTGTATGGAGGATATATGATATAGTGGTCGGATCCGGTCGGTTCCGACAAATGTCTAATCGGACACCCAAATACACCTGCTCACCAAATTTTATCAAGATATCTCAAAAATTGAGGGACTAGTTTGCATACAAACAGACAGACGGACAGACGGACAGACGGACATGGCTAAATCAACTCAGCTCTTCAACCTGATTATTTCGGTATACTTAATGGTGGGTCTATCTATTTTCCTTTAAGGACTTACAATTTTCGGTTTCGTGACGAAATTAATATACCATTTCATTTTCATGAAAGGTATAAAAACAGGTAGGTAATTCGTGTGAGGATGCAAAGTTTCAGGTTTTTTGTGGTCTGCGTGTAAATACTATTACTACGAATCACGTATTTCAAAAATATATGACGAAAACGTAACTATTTGATGAAATTTGATGAATTTTGAAGATTCTAGCCGTAAAAAAGGGGTCAAAATGACAGTTTATATGAAGTATATAATATATATACGACCGATCTCTATGATTTTTTCAGACAACAATACATGCTATATACGTAAGCATTTTGTGAAATTTGAAGCTTCTAACTGTTAAAATGGGGCAGAAATTGCGTAAAGTTTCTTATCTGAACAATCGGTTGTATGAGATATATACTATGTGTACCACCGATCTCAATGATTTTTTCAGACATCAATATATGCTATACACGTAAGCAGTTGGTGAAATTTGAAGCTTCTAGCTGTTAAAATGGGGCCGAAATCGTAAAAAAATATATATATACTATATATATATACTATATATACCATCATATATATATTATATATATCACCGATCTCCATGATTTTTTGACACAACAATACATACTATATACGTAAGCAATCGGTGAAATTTGAAGCTTATAACTGTTAAAATGGGGAAGAAATTGCGCAAAGTTTCTTATCTGAACAATCGGTTGTATGGGATATATACTATATATACCACCGGTATCTATGATTTTCTCAGACAACAATATATGCTATACACGTAAGCATTTGGTCAAATTTGAACATATCTAAACGATTTTTAAGATAAATATAAAATAAACAAGTAAGAACGGGACTGTCTTCGGCTGTGCCGAAGACTTCATACCTTTCATGAATGGGGCTGAACAATAATCTTTTCCCGTTCGTAATCTCCGAATAATCGGATGTATAAGATAAGAAATATATAGTGAACAGATCTACATACCTTAAAGATTTTTAAGATAAATATAAAATAAACAAGTAAGAACGGGACTGTCTTCGGCTGTGCCGAAGACTTCATACCTTTCATGAATGGGGCTGAACAATAATCTTATCCCGTTCGTAATCTCCGAATAATCGGATGTATAAGATAAGAAATATATAGTGAACAGATCTACATACCTTAAAGATTTTTAAGATAAATATAAAATAAAAAACGGGTAGGTACTTTGTGTGAGGATGCAAAGTTTCAGGTTTTTTGTGGTCTGCGTGTAAAAACTATGACTACGAATCACGTATTTCAAAAATATATGACGAAAACGTAACTATTTGATGAAATTTGATGAATTTTGAAGATTCTAGCCGTAAAAAAGGGGTCAAAATGACAGTTTATATGAAGTATATAATATATATACGACCGATCTCTATGATTTTTTCAGACAACAATATATGCTATATACGTAAGCATTTTGTGAAATTTGAAGCTTCTAACTGTTAAAACGGGGCAGAAATTGCGCAAAGTTTCTTATCTGAACAATCGGTTGTATGAGATATATACTATGTGTACCACCGATCTCAATGATTTTTTCAGACATCAATATATGCTATACACGTAAGCAGTTGGTGAAATTTGAAGCTTCTAGCTGTTAAAATGGGGCCGAAATCGTAAAAAAAATATATATATACTATATATATATACTATATATACTATATATACCATCATATATATATTATATATATCACCGATCTCTATGATTTTTTGACACAACAATACATACTATATACGTAAGCAATCGGTGAAATTTGAAGCTTATAACTGTTAAAATGGGGAAGAAATTACGCAAAGTTTCTTATCTGAACAATCGGTTGTATGGGATATATACTATATATACCACCGGTATCTATGATTTTCTCAGACAACAATATATGCTATACACGTAAGCATTTGGTGAAATTTGAACATATCTAAACGATTTTTAAGATAAATATAAAATAAACAAGTAAGAACGGGACTGTCTTCGGCTGTGCCGAAGACTTCATACCTTTCATGAATGGGGCTGAACAATAATCTTTTCCCGTTCGTAATCTCCGAATAATCGGATGTATAAGATAAGAAATATATAGTGAACAGATCTACATACCTTAAAGATTTTTAAGATAAATATAAAATAAACAAGTAAGAACGGGACTGTCTTCGGCTGTGCCGAAGACTTCATACCTTTCATGAATGGGGCTGAACAATAATCTTATCCCGTTCGTAATCTCCGAATAATCGGATGTATAAGATAAGAAATATATAGTGCACAGATCTACATACCTTAAAGATTTTTAAGATAAATATAAAATAAACAAGTAAGAACGGGACTGTCTTCGGCTGTGCCGAAGACTTCATACCTTTCATGAATGGGGCTGAACAATAATCTTATCCCGTTCGTAGTCTCCGAATAATCGGATATATAAGATAAGAAATATATAGTGAACAGTTCTACATACCTTAAAGATTTTTAAGATAAATATAAAATAAAAAACGGGTAGGTACTTTGTGTGAGGATGCAAAGTTTCAGGTTTTTTGTGGTCTGCGTGTAAAAACTATGACTACGAATCACGTATTTCAAAAATATATGACGAAAACGTAACTATTTGATGAAATTTGATGAATTTTGAAGATTCTAGCCGTAAAAAAGGGGTCAAAATGACAGTTTATATGAAGTATATAATATATATACGACCGATCTCTATGATTTTTTCAGACAACAATATATGCTATATACGTAAGCATTTTGTGAAATTTGAAGCTTCTAACTGTTAAAACGGGGCAGAAATTGCCCAAAGTTTCTTATCTGAACAATCGGTTGTATGAGATATATACTATGTGTACCACCGATCTCAATGATTTTTTCAGACATCAATATATGCTATACACGTAAGCAGTTGGTGAAATTTGAAGCTTCTAGCTGTTAAAATGGGGCCGAAATCGTAAAAAAATATATATATATACTATATATATATACTATATATACCATCATATATATATTATATATATCACCGATCTCTATGATTTTTTGACACAACAATACATACTATATACGTAAGCAATCGGTGAAATTTGAAGCTTATAACTGTTAAAATGGGGAAGAAATTACGCAAAGTTTCTTATCTGAACAATCGGTTGTATGGGATATATACTATATATACCACCGGTATCTATGATTTTCTCAGACAACAATATATGCTATACACGTAAGCATTTGGTGAAATTTGAACATATCTAAACGATTTTTAAGATAAATATAAAATAAAAAATAGGTAGGTAATCTGTGTGAGGATGCAAAGCTTCACGTTTTTTGTGGTCTGCATGTAAAAACTATGGCTACGAATAACGTATTTCAAAAATATATGACGCAAACGTAACTATTTGAAGAAAATTTGATGAATCTTGAAGCTTCTAGCCGTAAAAAAGGGGTCAATATGACAGTTTATATGAAGTATATAATATATATACCACCGATCTCTATGATTTTTTCAGACAACAATATATGCTATATACGAAAGCATTTTGTGAAATTTGAAGCTTCTAACTGTTAAAACGGGGCAGAAATTGCGCAAAGTTTCTTATCTGAACAATCGGTTGTATGAGATATATACCATGTATATCACCGATCTCAATGATTTTTTCAGACATCAATATATGCTATACACGTAAGCAGTTGGTGAAATTTGAAGCTCCAAGCTGTTAAAATGGGGTAGAAATTGCGAAAAGTTTCTTATCTGAACAATCGGTTGTATGAGATATATACTATATATAGAACCGATCTCTATGATTTTTTCAGACAACAATATATGCTATATACCTAAGCAATCAGTGAAATTTGAAGCTTATAGCTGTTAAAATGGGGTAGAAATTGCGAAAAGTTTCTTATCTGAACAATCGGTTGTATGATATATATACTATATATACAACCGATCTCTATGATTTTTTCAGACAACAATATATGCTATATACGTAAGCAATCGGTGAAATTTGAAGCTTATAGCTGTTAAAATGGGGTAGAAATTGCGAAAAGTTTCTTATATGAACAATCGGTTGTATGAGATATATACTATATATACAACCGATCTCTATGATTTTTTCAGACAACAATATATGCTATATAAGTAAATATTCGGTGAAATTTGAAGCTTCTAGCTGTTAAAATGGGGCTAAAATTTGCGAAAATATATATATATATACTATATATATATACTATATATACCACCATATATATACTATATATACCACCATATATATACTATATATACGACCGATCTCATAAATTTTTTCAGGCAACAATATGTTCAATATACGAAAGTATATGGTGAAGTTTGAAGCTTCAATCTGTTAAATTGGGTAAGATATTACAAAAATCCTCTTTTTCTGAAAAATCGGTTGTATGGAGGATATATGCTATAGTGGTCCGATCCGGTCGGTTCCGACAAATGTCTAATCGGACACCCAAATACACCTGCTCACCAAATTTTATCAAGATATCTCAAAAATTGAGGGACTAGTTTGCATACAAACAGACAGACGGACAGACGGACAGACGGACAGACGGACATGGCTAAAACAACTCAGCTCTTCAACCTGATTATTTCGGTATACTTAATGGTGGGTCTATCTATTTTCCTTTAAGGACTTACAATTTTCGGTTTCGTGACGAAATTAATATACCATTTCATTTTCATGAAAGTTATAAAAATAGGTAAGTAATCTGTGTGAGGATGCAAAGCTTCACGTTTTTTGTGGTCTGCATGTAAAAACTATGACTACGAATCACGTATTTCAAAAATATATGACGTAAACGTAACTATTTGAAGAAAATTTGATGAATCTTGAAGCTTCTAGCCGTAAAAAAGGGGTCAATATGACAGTTTATATGAAGTATATAATATATATACCACCGATCTCTATGATTTTTTCAGACAACAATATATGCTATATACGAAAGCATTTTGTGAAATTTGAAGCTTCTAACTGTTAAAACGGGGCAGAAATTGCGCAAAGTTTCTTATCTGAACAATCGGTTGTATGAGATATATACTATGTACATCACCGATCTCAATGAGATTTTCAGACATCAATATATGCTATACACGTAAGCAGTTGGTGAAATTTGAAGCTTCTAGCTGTTAAAATGGGGTAGAAATTGCGAAAAGTTTCTTATCTGAACAATCGGTTGTATGAGATATATACTATATATAGAACCGATCTCTATGATTTTTTCAGACAACAATATATGCTATATACCTAAGCAATCAGTGAAATTTGAAGCTTATAGCTGTTAAAATGGGGTAGAAATTGCGAAAAGTTTCTTATCTGAACAATCGGTTGTATGAGATATATACTATATATACAACCGATCTCTATGATTTTTTCAGACAACAATATATGCTATATACGTAAGCAATCGGTGAAATTTGAAGCTTATAGCTGTTAAAATGGGGTAGAAATTGCGAAAAGTTTCTTATCTGAACAATCGGTTGTATGAGTTATATACTATATATACAACCGATCTCTATGATTCTTTCAGACAACAATATATGCTATATAAGTAAATATTCGGTGAAATTTGAAGCTTCTAGCTGTTAAAATGGGGCTAAAATTTGCGAAAATATATATATATATACTATATATATTGTAACGAATGTTAGCAGCACTGAGCGATGCTATCGTCTCTAAGCCGATGCTAACCAGTGACGTGAATGCACATCAATAATTCATCATTATGTATCTACATAAACGAATAAATAATTGAGTCTACACATATGTACGTATACGAACATCTGAGCGGCAATGCACAAATACATGCATATATCTTATCTGAGTTGTCACAAGAGAGAGCAATAATTTGTGCACGTAGTTGTGGCTGGCGATTTTGTAGCCGAAACAACTAGTAACTTCTGGAAATCGAAGAGCCTAGAAGTATGCAGCGTAAACTATAAAAGCAGTGCAGGCGAGTAAGAAGTAATTCAGTTTGAGTTGAGCAATCAATCAGTTATTGATTAAGCCAGCGAGTAGCAAAGTATAAGTGTTATTGTGAAGTACTTTAATAAAGGCCATTTTTCCATTATTCAATATTGGAGTTATTTATTCAACAGTTTAGTGATTCGAACTTAGCAGAGGATTGCAAATAAGAGGATTTGCAAGTAAATTCGTTACAATTGGTGTCAGAAGAGGAATTGTTGAATAAATTCTAGAGGACAACAAGGACATGGCAAAGTTAAGTGAATTGAAGATCCCGCAACTGAAGAAGGAGTTGGAGAGCCGTGGATTGAATACAAGCGGCGTTAAACTCGAACTTCAGGCACGGCTACGAGAAGCAATGGAAGCAGAAGGAATTGATGTGGAAGAGCATGTCTTTCATCTTGATGGCGAGGAGACAACAAAAATTGAAGAGAAGAACGAAACATCGCAGACGGTTACCAGTACAGACTTGAACATGATTTTAGCTGCAATATCTGCTCAAACATCGACAGTGTCATCTCAACTGGCAGAACAGAAGACATATATGGCATCACAACTAGAATCGCAGGAGACACGCATTACATCAAATATGGCAACCCAACTGAAAGAACAAGAGGCACGCATAACAGTACAACTAGAAGCACAAGAGGCGCGTATATCATCAAAACTCGAAGCGCGCATGGACGAAAAAATAATGCAGTTTGAAGAAAAATTCGAGGCAGAGGTGGATGCGTTGAGAGGTCGTATACAGGAATTGCAACTTAATCGGCCGGCTGCTTCAGCGAGTAATACAAAGGTAAAAACTCCATCTTTTGACGGTTCTGTTCCTTTTCAGGTCTTTAAGCTACAGTTTGAGAAGACCGCAGCAGTGAACCAATGGAACGCTGAAGATGAAGTTGCTGCACTGTTCGTGGCATTGAAGGGGCCAGCAGCCGAAATCCTACAGACGATTCCCGAAGGAGAGCGGAACAACTATGAAGCATTGATGGCCGCTGTCGAGAGACGTTACGGAAGCGAGCATAGGAAACAGATATTCCAAATTGAGTTGCAAAACCGTCACCAAAGAGCGAATGAGACTTTGCAGGAGTTTGCCTCGGATGTTGAAAGGTTGGCTCATCTCGCAAATGCGGACGCACCCGTGGAATACACCGAGAGGGTAAAAATCCAGAGTTTTATAAATGGCATAAGGGATGTGGAAACGAAGCGGGCTACATACGCAAACCCAAAGCCAACATTCGCAGAAACGGTGTCACAAGCCCTGATTCAGGAAACAGCGTCGCTTCTGTGTAAGCCAGTTTTCAAAGCACGCCGTGTGGAAGTAGAAAGGCCAGAGTGGGTAGACGCAATATTGGAGGCGCTGAAAGGATCGCAAAAGCGGAGTGAAAAAGTTATCAAATGCTTCAAATGCGGGAAGTCCGGTCACATTGCACGTCATTGCGATCTTGGCCTTAATAGTTCCAACAATGTGGGTGGGCGTAAACGCAAAGCTGGAGGAGATGAGCAAGAGCGTGTCGAATGTAAAGAACGAAAACTTGCCCCGGCTATTGAATGTCCTATGATATCTGTGTTGCAAATTGGTAGAAAATCGAGCAGTCTTACCGTCAGAGGCAATGTCGATGGCGAGGAGCGTGTACTGACTGTAGATACGGGCGCATCTCATTCCTTGATTCGATCTGAATTAGTCAACAGGAGAATTAAACCGTTACCTGGAGCAAGGTTGCGTACGGTCACAGGCGAGTATAACCAAGTCCAGGGAGAAGTGATATGTGAAGTACTGATTGGGAAGGTCATGGTTTTACACAAATTCGTTGTGGCGGAGATCGTTGATGAAGTCATATTGGGAGTGGACTTCTTGGTTGACCATGACATCAAGATCGATATGCCGAAAAGGGTGATGCTTTATAAGAACCAGGATGTGCCAATTAACTTCAGTTTGGAAAAAGGTTTCAGCAGTAATCGAGTACTGGTGGAGAAAAGTCGACAAAGGCCACGAAAGTCAAAGGTAAAGGTTGATGAAACGAATGGGCCAAACAAAGCGAAATCAAAAGTACCTGCGACAAAAACACCGGCATTGACAAACCCTAATGGACGCACTAAAACGACTGCAAGAATTTTGCAGGAAGCATGCAAGGGTGGTTTCAAGCCATCGCGCACTTCTGTTGGGAAACGGCGGAACGATACTGTCAAGCCAATCCGTCAAGCGCAAGCTCTGCGAAGTAGTTCATTGGTCAAACAACAGAGTGTGAGGAAACGACTAAGGATAATGAGTAGTAAGATCAAACGCAGGTACAATGAGAACAATAATTCGGAAGGGTTCTTGGAGGGAGATTTGGTACTGTTAAACAACCCTCTCCGGCGGAAAGGTGTTCCAGCCAAAATTCGGTGCATTTGGGAAGGCCCGTACAAGGTTGTGAAGAAGATCAGTAATTCCATCTACCGCATACAAACCATTGGGAAACCACGAAATAGAAAGGTGGTTCATTTGGAGATGCTAGCGGCGTTTAGATCGAGAGATTTGTCTGATCGGGACGATCAGACTTAGGTGGAGGGCAGTGTAACGAATGTTAGCAGCACTGAGCGATGCTATCGTCTCTAAGCCGATGCTAACCAGTGACGTGAATGCACATCAATAATTCATCATTATGTATCTACATAAACGAATAAATAATTGAGTCTACACATATGTACGTATACGAACATCTGAGCGGCAATGCACAAATACATGCATATATCTTATCTGAGTTGTCACAAGAGAGAGCAATAATTTGTGCACGTAGTTGTGGCTGGCGATTTTGTAGCCGAAACAACTAGTAACTTCTGGAAATCGAAGAGCCTAGAAGTATGCAGCGTAAACTATAAAAGCAGTGCAGGCGAGTAAGAAGTAATTCAGTTTGAGTTGAGCAATCAATCAGTTATTGATTAAGCCAGCGAGTAGCAAAGTATAAGTGTTATTGTGAAGTACTTTAATAAAGGCCATTTTTCCATTATTCAATATTGGAGTTATTTATTCAACAGTTTAGTGATTCGAACTTAGCAGAGGATTGCAAATAAGAGGATTTGCAAGTAAATTCGTTACAATATATACTATATATACCACCATATATATACTATATATACGACCGATCTCATAAACTTTTTCAGGCAACAATATGTTCAATATACGAAAGTATATGGTGAAGTTTGAAGCTTCAATCTGTTAAATTGGGTAAGATATTACAAAAATCCTCTTTTTCTGAAAAATCGGTTGTATGGAGGATATATGCTATAGTGGTCCGATCCGGTCGGTTCCGACAAATGTCTAATCGGACACCCAAATACACCTGCTCACCAAATTTTATCAAGATATCTCAAAAATTGAGGGACTAGTTTGCATACAAACAGACAGACGGACAGACGGACATGGCTAAAACAACTCAGCTCTTCAACCTGATTATTTCGGTATACTTAATGGTGGGTCTATCTATTTTCCTTTAAGGACTTACAATTTTTGGTTTCGTGACGAAATTAATATACCATTTCATTTTCATGAAAGTGTAAAAACTATGACTACGAATCACGTATTTCAAAAATATATGACGAAAACGTAACTATTTGATGAAATTTGATGAATTTTGAAGATTCTAGCCGTAAAAAAGGGGTCAAAATGACAGTTTATATGAAGTATATAATATATATACGACCGATCTCTATGATTTTTTCAGACAACAATATATGCTATATACGTAAGCATTTTGTGAAATTTGAAGCTTCTAACTGTTAAAACGGGGCAGAAATTGCGCAAAGTTTCATATCTGAACAATCGGTTGTATGAGATATATACTATGTGTACCACCGATCTCAATGATTTTTTCAGACATCAATATATGCTATACACGTAAGCAGTTGGTGAAATTTGAAGCTTCTAGCTGTTAAAATGGGGTAGAAATTGCGAAAAGTTTCTTATCTGAACAATCGGTTTTATGAGATATATACTATATATAGAACCGATCTCTATGATTTTTTCAGACAACAATATATGCTATATACGTAAGCAACCAGTGAATTTTGAAGCTTATAGCTGTTAAAATGGGGTAGAAATTGCGAAAAGTTTCTTATCTGAACAATCGGTTGTATGAGATATATACTATATATACAACCGATCTCTATGATTTTTTCAGACAACAATATATGCTATATACGTAAGCAATCGGTGAAATTTGAAGCTTATAGCTGTTAAAATGGAGTAGAAATTGCGAAAAGTTTCTTATCTGAACAATCGGTTGTATGAGATATATACTATATATACAACCGATCTCTATGATTTTTTCAGACAACAATATATGCTATATAAGTAAATATTCGGTGAAATTTGAAGCTTCTAGCTGTTAAAATGGGGCTAAAATTTGCGAAAATATATATATATATACTATATATATATACTATATATACCACCATATATATACTATATATACCACCGATCTTTATGATTTTTTCAGATAACAATATATGCTATATACGTAAGCATTCGCTGAAATTTGAAGCCTCTAGCTCTTAAAATAGGGCAGTAATTACGAAAAGTTCCTTATCTGAACAATCGGTTGTGGGGGATATATACTATATATACGACCGATCTCATAACTTTTTTCAGGCAACAATATGTTCAATATACGAAAGTATATGGGGAAGTTTGAAGCTTCAATCTGTTAAATTGGGTAAGATATTACAAAAATCCTCTTTTTCTGAAAAATTGGTTGTATGGAGGATATATGCTATAGTGGTCCGATCCGGTCGGTTCCGACAAATGTCTAATCGGACACCCAAATACACCTGCTCACCAAATTTTATCAAGATATCTCAAAAATTGAGGGACTAGTTTGCATACAAACAGACAGACGGACAGACGGACATGGCTAAAACAACTCAGCTCTTCAACCTGATTATTTCGGTATACTTAATGGTGGGTCTATCTATTTTCCTTTAAGGACTTACAATTTTCGGTTTCGTGACGAAATTAATATACCATTTCATTTTCATGAAAGGTATAAAAATAGGTAGGTAATCTGTGTGAGGATGCAAAGCTTCACGTTTTTGTGGTCTGCATGTAAAAACTATGGCTACGAATCACGTATTTCAAAAATATATGACGTAAACGTAACTATTTGAAGAAAATTTGATGAATCTTGAAGCTTCTAGCCGTAAAAAAGGGGTCAATATGACAGTTTATATGAAGTATATAATATATATATAATACAATATATGCTATATACGAAAGCATTTTGTGAAATTTGAAGCTTCTAACTGTTAAAACGGGGCAGAAATTGCGCAAAGTTTCTTATCTGAACAATCGGTTGTATGAGATATATACTATGTATATCACCGATCTCAATGATTTTTTCAGACATCAATATATGCTATACACGTAAGCAGTTGGTGAAATTTGAAGCTTCTAGCTGTTAAAATGGGGTAGAAATTGCGAAAAGTTTCTTATCTGAACAATCGGTTGTATGAGATATATACTATATATAGAACCGATCTCTATGATTTTTTCAGACAACAATATATGCTATATACCTAAGCAATCAGTGAAATTTGAAGCTTATAGCTGTTAAAATGGGGTAGAAATTGCGAAAAGTTTCTTATCTGAACAATCGGTTGTATGAGATATATACTATATATACAACCGATCTCTATGATTTTTTCAGACAACAATATATGCTATATACGTAAGCAATCGGTGAAATTTGAAGCTTATAGCTGTTAAAATGGGGTAGAAATTGCGAAAAGTTTCTTATCTGAACAATCTGTTGTATGAGATATATACTATATATAGAACCGATCTCTATGATTTTTTCAGACAACAATATATGCTATATAAGTAAATATTCGGTGAAATTTGAAGCTTCTAGCTGTTAAAATGGGGCTAAAATTTGCGAAAATATATATATATATACTATATATATATACTATATATATATACTATATATACCACCATATATATACTATATATACCACCATATATATACTATATATACGACCGATCTCATAAATTTTTTCAGGCAACAATATGTTCAATATACGAAAGTATATGGTGAAGTTTGAAGCTTCAATCTGTTAAATTGGGTAAGATATTACAAAAATCCTCTTTTTCTGAAAAATCGGTTGTATGGAGGATATATGCTATAGTGGTCCGATCCGGTCGGTTCCGAAAAATGTCTAATCGGACACCCAAATACACCTGCTCACCAAATTTTATCAAGATATCTCAAAAATTGAGGGACTAGTTTGCATACAAACAGACAGACGGACAGACGGACATGGCTAAAACAACTCAGCTCTTCAACCTGATTATTTCGATATACTTAATGGTGGGTCTATCTATTTTCCTTTAAGGACTTACAATTTTCGGTTTCGTGACGAAATTAATATACCATTTCATTTTCATGAAAGTTATAAAAACAGGTAGGTACTTTGTGTGAGGATGCAAAGTTTCAGGTTTTTTGTGGTCTGCGTGGAGTCATAGTTTTGACTACGAATCACGTATTTCAAAAATATATGACGAAAACGTAACTATTTGATGAAATTTGATGAATTTTGAAGATTCTAGCCGTAAAAAAGGGGTCAAAATGACAGTTTATATGAAGTATATAATATATATACGACCGATCTCTATGATTTTTTCAGACAACAATATATGCTATATACGTAAGCATTTTGTGAAATTTGAAGCTTTTACTGTTAAAACGGGGCAGAAATTGCGCAAAGTTTCTTATCTGAACAATCGGTTGTATGAGATATATACTATGTGTACCACCGATCTCAATGATTTTTTCAGACATCAATATATGCTATACACGTAAGCAGTTGGTGAAATTTGAAGCTTCTAGCTGTTAAAATGGGGTAGAAATTGCGAAAAGTTTCTTATCTGAACAATCGGTTTTATGAGATATATACTATATATAGAACCGATCTCTATGATTTTTTCAGACAACAATATATGCTATATACGTAAGCAATCAGTGAAATTTCAAGCTTATAGCTGTTAAAATGGGGTAGAAATTGCGAAAAGTTTCTTATCTGAACAATCGGTTGTATGAGATATATACTATATATACAACCGATCTCTATGATTTTTTCAGACAACAATATATGCTATATACGTAAGCAATCGGTGAAATTTGAAGCTTATAGCTGTTAAAATGGAGTAGAAATTGCGAAAAGTTTCTTATCTGAACAATCGGTTGTATGAGATATATACTATATATACAACCGATCTCTATGATTTTTTCAGACAACAATATATGCTATATAAGTAAATATTTGGCGAAATTTGAAGCTTCTAGCTGTTAAAATGGGGCTAAACTTTGCGAAAATATATATATATATACTATATATATATACTAAATATACCACCATATATATACTATATATACCACCGATCTTTATGATTTTTTCAGACAACAATATATGCTATATACGTAAGCATTCGCTGAAATTTGAAGCCTCTAGCTCTTAAAATAGGGCAGTAATTACGAAAAGTTCCTTATCTGAACAATAGGTTGTGGGGGATATATACTATATATACGACCGATCTCATAAATTTTTTCAGGCAACAATATGTTCAATATACGAAAGTATATGGTGAAGTTTGAAGCTTCAATCTGTTAAATTGGGTAAGATATTACAAAAATCCTCTTTTTCTGAAAAATCTGTTGTATGGAGGATATATGCTATAGTGGTCCGATCCGGTCGGTTCCGACAAATGTCTAATCGGACACCCAAATACACCTGCTCACCAAATTTTATCAAGATATCTCAAAAATTGAGGGATTAGTTTGCATACAAACAGACAGACGGACAGACGGACAGACGGACATGGCTAAAACAACTCAGCTCTTCAACCTGATTATTTCGGTATACTTAATGGTGGGTCTATCTATTTTCCTTTAAGGACTTACAATTTTCGGTTTCGTGACGAAATTAATATACCATTTCATTTTCATGAAAGGTATAAAAATAGGTAGGTAATCTGTGTGAGGATGCAAAGCTTCACGTTTTTTGCGGTCTGCATGTAAAAACTATGGCTACGAATCACGTATTTCAAAAATATATGACGCAAACGTAACTATTTGAAGAAAATTTGATGAATCTTGAAGCTTCTAGCCGTAAAAAAGGGGTCAATATGACAGTTTATATGAAGTATATAATATATATACCACCGATCTCTATGATTTTTTCAGACAACAATATATGCTATATACGAAAGCATTTTGTGAAATTTGAAGCTTCTATCTGTTAAAACGGGGCAGAAATTGCGCAAAGTTTCTTATCTGAACAATCGGTTGTATGAGATATATACTATGTATATCACCGATCTCAATGATTTTTTCAGACATCAATATATGCTATACACGTAAGCAGTTGGTGAAATTTGAAGCTCCAAGCTGTTAAAATGGGGTAGAAATTGCGAAAAGTTTCTTATCTGAACAATCGGTTGTATGAGATATATACTATATATAGAACCGATCTCTATGATTTTTTCAGACAACAATATATGCTATATACCTAAGCAATCAGTGAAATTTGAAGCTTATAGCTGTTAAAATGGAGTAGAAATTGCGAAAAGTTTCTTATCTGAACAATCGGTTGTATGATATATATACTATATATACAACCGATCTCTATGATTTTTTCAGACAACAATATATGCTATATACGTAAGCAATCGGTGAAATTTGAAGCTTATAGCTGTTAAAATGGGGTAGAAATTGCGAAAAGTTTCTTATCTGAACAATCGGTTGTATGAGATATATACTATATATACAACCGATCTCTATGATTTTTTCAGACAACAATATATGCTATATAAGTAAATATTCGGTGAAATTTGAAGCTTCTAGCTGTTAAAATGGGGCTAAAATTTGCGAAAATATATATATATATACTATATATATATACTATATATACCACCATATATATACTATATATACCACCATATATATACTATATATACGACCGATCTCATAAATTTTTTCAGGCAACAATATGTTCAATATACGAAAGTATATGGTGAAGTTTGAAGCTTCAATCTGTTAAATTGGGTAAGATATTACAAAAATCCTCTTTTTCTGAAAAATCGGTTGTATGGAGGATATATGCTATAGTGGTCCGATCCGGTCGGTTCCGACAAATGTCTAATCGGACACCCAAATACACCTGCTCACCAAATTTTATCAAGATATCTCAAAAATTGAGGGACTAGTTTGCATACAAACAGACAGACGGACAGACGGACAGACGGACATGGCTAAAACAACTCAGCTCTTCAACCTGATTATTTCGGTATACTTAATGGTGGGTCTATCTATTTTCCTTTAAGGACTTACAATTTTCGGTTTCGTGACGAAATTAATATACCATTTCATTTTCATGAAAGGTATAAAAATAGGTAGGTAATCTGTGTGAGGATGCAAAGCTTCACGTTTTTTGTGGTCTGCATGTAAAAACTATGGCTACGAATCACGTATTTCAAAAATATATGACGTAAACGTAACTATTTGAAGAAAATTTGATGAATCTTGAAGCTTCTAGCCGTAAAAAAGGGGTCAATATGACAGTTTATATGAAGTATATAATATATATACCACCGATCTCTATGATTTTTTCAGACAACAATATATGCTATATACGAAAGCATTTTGTGAAATTTGAAGCTTCTAACTGTTAAAACGGGGCAGAAATTGCGCAAAGTTTCTTATCTGAACAATCGGTTGTATGAGATATATACTATGTATATCACCGATCTCAATGATTTTTTCAGACATCAATATATGCTATACACGTAAGCAGTTGGTGAAATTTGAAGCTTCTAGCTGTTAAAATGGGGTAGAAATTGCGAAAAGTTTCTTATCTGAACAATCGGTTGTATGAGATATATACTATATATAGAACCGACCTCTATGATTTTTTCAGACAACAATATATGCTATATACCTAAGCAATCAGTGAAATTTGAAGCTTATAGCTGTTAAAATGGGGTAGAAATTGCGAAAAGTTTCTTATCTGAACAATCGGTTGTATGAGATATATACTATATATACAACCGATCTCTATGATTTTTTCAGACAACAATATATGCTATATACGTAAGCAATCGGTGAAATTTGAAGCTTATAGCTGTTAAAATGGGGTAGAAATTGCGAAAAGTTTCTTATCTGAACAATCGGTTGTATGAGATATATACTATATATACAACCGATCTCTATGATTTTTTCAGACAACAATATATGCTATATAAGTAAATATTCGGTGAAATTTGAAGCTTCTAGCTGTTAAAATGGGGCTAAAATTTGCGAAAATATATATATATATACTATATATATATACTATATATACCACCATATATATACTATACATACCACCATATATATACTATATATACGACCGATCTCATAAATTTTTTCAGGCAACAATATGTTCAATATACGAAAGTATATGGTGAAGTTTGAAGCTTAAATCTGTTAAATTGGGTAAGATATTACAAAAATCCTCTTTTTCTGAAAAATCGGTTGTATGGAGGATATATGCTATAGTGGTCCGATCCGGTCGGTTCCGACAAATGTCTAATCGGACACCCAAATACACCTGCTCACCAAATTTTATCAAGATATCTCAAAAATTGAGGGACTAGTTTGCATACAAACAGACAGACGGACAGACGGACAGACGGACATGGCTAAAACAACTCAGCTCTTCAACCTGATTATTTCGGTATACTTAATGGTGGGTCTATCTATTTTCCTTTAAGGACTTACAATTTTCGGTTTCGTGACGAAATTAATATACCATTTCATTTTCATGAAAGTTATTAAAACAGGTAGGTACTTTGTGTGAGGATGCAAAGTTTCAGGTTTTTTGTGGTCTGCGTGTAAAAACTATGACTACGAATCACGTATTTCAAAAATATATGACGAAAACGTAACTATTTGATGAAATTTGATGAATTTTGAAGATTCTAGCCGTAAAAAAGGGGTCAAAATGACAGTTTATATGAAGTATATAATATATATACGACCGATCTCTATGATTTTTTCAGACAACAATATATGCTATATACGTAAGCATTTTGTGAAATTTGAAGCTTCTAACTGTTAAAACGGGGCAGAAATTGCGTAAAGTTTCTTATCTGAACAATCGGTTGTATGAGATATATACTATGTGTACCACCGATCTCAATGATTTTTTCAGACATCAATATATGCTATACACGTAAGCAGTTGGTGAAATTTGAAGCTTCTAGCTGTTAAAATGGGGTAGAAATTGCGAAAAGTTTCTTATCTGAACAATCGGTTTTATGAGATATATACTATATATAGAACCGATCTCTATGATTTTTTCAGACAACAATATATGCTATATACGTAAGCAATCAGTGAAATTTGAAGCTTATAGCTGTTAAAATGGGGTAGAAATTGCGAAAAGTTTCTTATCTTAACAATCGGTTGTATGAGATATATACTATATATACAACCGATCTCTATGATTTTTTCAGACAACAATATATGCTATATACGTAAGCAATCGTTGAAATTTGAAGCTTATAGCTGTTAAAATGGAGTAGAAATTGCGAAAAGTTTCTTATCTGAACAATCGGTTGTATGAGATATATACTATATATACAACCGATCTCTATGATTTTTTCAGACAACAATATATGCTATATAAGTAAATATTCGGTGAAATTTGAAGCTTCTAGCTGTTAAAATGGGGCTAAAATTTGCGAAAATATATATATATATACTATATATACCACCGATCTTTATGATTTTTTCAGACAACAATATATGCTATATACGTAAGCATTCGCTGAAATTTGAAGCCTCTAGCTTTTAAAATAGGGCAGTAATTACGAAAAGTTCCTTATCTGAACAATCGGTTGTGGGGGATATATACTATATATACGACCGATCTCATAAATTTTTTCAGGCAACAATATGTTCAATATACGAAAGTATATGGTGAAGTTTGAAGCTTCAATCTGTTAAATTGGGTAAGATATTACAAAAATCCTCTTTTTCTGAAAAATCGGTTGTATGGAGGATATATGCTATAGTGGTCCGATCCGGTCGGTTCCGACAAATGTCTAATCGGACACCCAAATACACCTGCTCACCAAATTTTATCAAGATATCTCAAAAATTGAGGGACTAGTTTGCATACAAACAGACAGACGGACAGACGGACAGACGGACAGACGGACATGGCTAAAACAACTCAGCTCTTCAACCTGATTATTTCGGTATACTTAATGGTGGGTCTATCTATTTTCCTTTAAGGACTTACAATTTTCGGTTTCGTGACGAAATTAATATACCATTTCATTTTCATGAAAGGTATAAAAATAGGTAGGTAATCTGTGTGAGGATGCAAAGCTTCACGTTTTTTGTGGTCTGCATGTAAAAACTATGGCTACGAATCACGTATTTCAAAAATATATGACGTAAACGTAACTATTTGAAGAAAATTTGATGAATCTTGAAGCTTCTAGCCGTAAAAAAGGGGTCAATATGACAGTTTATATGAAGTATATAATATATATACCACCGATCTCTATGATTTTTTCAGACAACAATATATGCTATATACGAAAGCATTTTGTGAAATTTGAAGCTTCTAACTGTTAAAACGGGGCAGAAATTGCGCAAAGTTTCTTATCTGAACAATCGGTTGTATGAGATATATACTATGTATATCACCGATCTCAATGATTTTTTCAGACATCAATATATGCTATACACGTAAGCAGTTGGTGAAATTTGAAGCTTCTAGCTGTTAAAATGGGGTAGAAATTGCGAAAAGTTTCTTATCTGAACAATCGGTTGTATGAGATATATACTATATATAGAACCGATCTCTATGATTTTTTCAGACAACAATATATGCTATATACCTAAGCAATCAGTGAAATTTGAAGCTTATAGCTGTTAAAATGGGGTAGAAATTGCGAAAAGTTTCTTATCTGAACAATCGGTTGTATGAGATATATACTATATATACAACCGATCTCTATGATTTTTTCAGACAACAATATATGCTATATACGTAAGCAATCGGTGAAATTTGAAGCTTATAGCTGTTAAAATGGGGTAGAAATTGCGAAAAGTTTCTTATCTGAACAATCGGTTGTATGAGATATATACTATATATACAACCGATCTCTATGATTTTTTCAGACAACAATATATGCTATATAAGTAAATATTCGTTGAAATTTGAAGCTTCTAGTTGTTAAAATGGGGCTAAAATTTGCGAAAATATATATATATATACTATATATATATACTATATATATATACTATATATACCACCATATATATACTATATATACGACCGACCTCATAAATTTTTTCAGGCAACAATATGTTCAATATACGAAAGTATATGGTGAAGTTTGAAGCTTCAATCTGTTAAATTGGGTAAGATATTACAAAAATCCTCTTTTTCTGAAAAATCGGTTGTATGGAGGATATATGCTATAGTGGTCCGATCCGGTCGGTTCCGACAAATGTCTAATCGGACACCCAAATACACCTGCTCACCAAATTTTATCAAGATATCTCAAAAATTGAGGGACTAGTTTGCATACAAACAGACAGACGGACAGACGGACAGACGGACATGGCTAAAACAACTCAGCTCTTCAACCTGATTATTTCGGTATACTTAATGGTGGGTCTATCTATTTTCCTTTAAGGACTTACAATTTGCGGTTTCGTGACGAAATTAATATACCATTTCATTTTCATGAAAGGTATAAAAACAGGTAGGTACTTTGTGTGAGGATGCAAAGTTTCAGGTTTTTTGTGGTCTGCGTGTAAAAACTATGACTACGAATCACGTATTTCAAAAATATATGACGAAAACGTAACTATTTGATGAAATTTGATGAATTTTGAAGATTCTAGCCGTAAAAAAGGGGTCAAAATGACAGTTTATATGAAGTATATAATATATATACGACCGATCTCTATGATTTTTTCAGACAACAATATATGCTATATACGTAAGCATTTTGTGAAATTTGAAGCTTCTAACTGTTAAAACGGGGCAGAAATTGCGCAAAGTTTCTTATCTGAACAATCGGTTGTATGACATATATACTATGTGTACCACCGATCTCAATGATTTTTTCAGACATCAATATATGCTATACACGTAAGCAGTTGGTGAAATTGGAAGCTTCTAGCTGTTAAAATGGGGTAGAAATTGCGAAAAGTTTCTTATCTGAACAATCGGTTTTATGAGATATATACTATATATAGAACCGATCTCTATGATTTTTTCAGACAACAATATATGCTATATACGTAAGCAATCAGTGAAATTTGAAGCTTATAGCTGTTAAAATGGGGTAGAAATTGCGAAAAGTTTCTTATCTGAACAATCGGTTGTATGAGATATATACTATATATACAACCTATCTCTATGATTTTTTCAGACAACAATATATGCTATATACTAATGCAATCGGTGAAATTTGAAGCTTATAGCTGTTAAAATGGAGTAGAAATTGCGAAAAGTTTCTTATCTGAACAATCGGTTGTATGAGATATATACTATATATACAACCGATCTCTATGATTTTTTCAGACAACAATACATGCTATATAAGTAAATATTCGGTGAAATTTGAAGCTTCTAGCTGTTAAAATGGGGCTAAAATTTGCGAAAATATATATATATATACTATATATATATACTATATATACCACCATATATATACTATATATACCACCGATCTTTATGATTTTTTCAGACAACAATATATGCTATATACGTAAGCATTCGCTGAAATTTGAAGCCTCTAGCTCTTAAAATAGGGCAGTAATTACGAAAAGTTCCTTATCTGAACAATCGGTTGTGGGGGATATATACTATATATACGACCGATCTCATAAATTTTTTCAGGCAACAATATGTTCAATATACGAAAGTATATGGTGAAGTTTGAAGCTTCAATCTGTTAAATTGGGTAAGATATTACAAAAATCCTCTTTTTCTGAAAAATCGGTTGTATGGAGGATATATGCTATAGTGGTCCGATCCGGTCGGTTCCGACAAATGTCTAATCGGACACCCAAATACACCTGCTCACCAAATTTTATCAAGATATCTCAAAAATTGAGGGACTAGTTTGCATACAAACAGACAGACGGACAGACGGACAGACGGACAGACGGACATGGCTAAAACAACTCAGCTCTTCAACCTCATTATTTCGGTATACTTAATGGTGGGTCTATCTATTTTCCTTTAAGGACTTACAATTTTCGGTTTCGTGACGAAATTAATATACCATTTCATTTTCATGAAAGGTATAAAAATAGGTAGGTAATCTGTGTGAGGATGCAAAGCTTCACGTTTTTTGTGGTCTGCATGTAAAAACTATGGCTACGAATCACGTATTTCAAAAATATATGACGTAAACGTAACTATTTGAAGAAAATTTGATGAATCTTGAAGCTTCTAGCCGTAAAAAAGGGGTCAATATGACAGTTTATATGAAGTATATAATATATATACCACCGATCTCTATGATTTTTTCAATATATGCTATATACGAAAGCATTTTGTGAAATTTGAAGCTTCTAACTGTTAAAACGGGCAGAATTTGCGCAAGTTTCTTATCTGAACCAATCGGTTGTATGAGATATATACTATGTATATCACCGATTCTCAATGATTTTTTCAGACATCAATATATGCTATACACGTAAGCAGTTGGTGAAATTTGAAGCTTCTAGCTGTTAAAATGGGGTAGAAATTGCGAAAAGTTTCTTATCTGAACAATCGGTTGTATGAGATATATACTATATATAGAACCGATCTCTATGATTTTTTCAGGACAACAATATATGCTATATACCTAAGCAATCAGTGAAATTTGAAGCTTATAGCTGTTAAAATGGGGTAGAAATTGCGAAAAGTTTCTTATCTGAACAATCGGTTGTATGAGATATTACTATAATATACAACCGATCTCTATGATTTTTTCAGACAACAATATATGCTATATACGTAAGCAATCGGTGAAATTGAAGCTTATAGCTGTTAAAATGGGGTAGAAATTGCGAAAGTTTCTTATCTGAACAATCGGTTGTATGAGATATAACTATATATACAACGATCTCTATGATTTTTTCAGACAACAATATATGCTATATAGGTAAATATTCGGTGAAATTTGAGCTTCTAGCTGTTAAAATGGGCTAAAATTTGCGAAAATATATATATATATACTATATATATATACTATATATATATACTATATATACCACCATATATATACTATATATACCACCATATATATACTATATATACGACCGATCTCATAAATTTTTTCAGGCAACAATATGTTCAATATACGAAAGTATATGGTGAAGTTTGAAGCTTCAATCTGTTAAATTGGGTAAGATATTACAAAAATCCTCTTTTTCTGAAAAATCGGTTGTATGGAGGATATATGCTATAGTGGTCCGATCCGGTCGGTTCCGACAAATGTCTAATCGGACACCCAAATACACCTGCTCACCAAATTTATCAAGATATCTCAAAAATTGAGGGACTAGTTTGCATACAAACAGACAGACGGACAGACGGACAGACGGACAGACGGACATGGCTAAAACAACTCAGCTCTCAACCTGATTATTTCGGTATACTTAATGGTGGGGTCTATCTATTTTCCTTTAAGGACTTACAATTTTCGGTTTCGTGACGAAATTAATATACCATTTCATTTTCATGAAAGGTATAAAAATAGGTAGGTAATCTGTGTGAGGATGCAAAGCTTCACGTTTTTTGTGGTCTGCATGTAAAAACTATGGCTACGAATCACGTATTTCAAAAATATATGACGTAAACGTAACTATTTGAAGAAAATTTTGATGAATCTTGAAGCTTCTAGCCGTAAAAAAGGGGTCAATATGACAGTTTATATGAAGTATATAATATATATACCACCGATCTCTATGATTTTTTCAGACAACAATATATGCTATATACGAAAGCATTTTGTGAAATTTGAAGCTTCTAACTGTTAAAACGGGGCAGAAATTGCGCAAAGTTTCTTATCTGAACAATCGGTTGTATGAGATATATACTATGTATATCACCGATCTCAATGATTTTTTCAGACATCAATATATGCTATACACGTAAGCAGTTGGTGAAATTTGAAGCTTCTAGCTGTTAAAATGGGGTAGAAATTGCGAAAAGTTTCTTATCTGAACAATCGGTTGTATGAGATATATACTATATATAGAACCGATCTCTATGATTTTTTCAGACAACAATATAGCTATATACCTAAGCAATCAGTGAAATTTGAAGCTTTATAGCTGTTAAAATGGGGTAGAAATTGCGAAAGTTTCTTATCTGAACAATCGGTTGTATGAGATATATACTATATATACAACGATCTCTATGAATTTTTCAGACAACAATATATGCTATATACGTAAGCAATCGGTGAAATTTGAAGCTTATAGCTGTTAAAATGGGGTAGAAATTGCGAAAAGTTTCTTATCTGAACAATCGGTTGTATGAGATATATACTATATATACAACCGATCTCTATGATTTTTTCAGACAACAATATATGCTATATAAGTAAATATTCGGTGAAATTTGAAGCTTCTAGCTGTTAAAATGGGGCTAAAATTTGCGAAAATATATATATATATACTATATATATATACTATATATACCACCATATATATAACTATATATACCACCATATATATACTATATATACGACCGATCTCATAAATTTTTTCAGGCAACAATATGTTCAATATACGAAAGTATATGGTGAAGTTTGAAGCTTCAATCTGTTAAATTGGGTAAGATATTACAAAAATCCTCTTTTTCTGAAAAATCGGTTGTATGGAGGATATATGCTATAGTGGTCCGATCCGGTCGGTTCCGACAAATGTCTAATCGGACACCCAAATACACCTGCTCACCAAATTTTATCAAGATATCTCAAAAATTGAGGGACTAGTTTGCATACAAAACAGACAGACGGACAGACGGACAGACGGACATGGCTAAAACAACTCAGCTCTTCAACCTGATTATTTCGGTATACTTAATGGTGGGTCTATCTATTTTCCTTAAGGACTTACAATTTTCGGTTTCGTGACGAAATTAATATACCATTTCATTTTCATGAAAGGTATAAAAAACAGGTAGGTACTTTGTGTGAGGATGCAAAGTTTCAGGTTTTTTGTGGTCTGCGTGTAAAAACTATGACTACGAATCACGTATTTCAAAATATATGACGAAAACGTAACTATTTGATGAAATTTGATGAATTTTGAAGATTTCTAGCCGTAAAAAAGGGGTCAAAATGACAGTTTATATGAAGTATATAATATATATACGACCGATCTCTATGATTTTTTCAGACAACAATATATGCTATATACGTAAGCATTTTGTGAAATTTGAAGCTTCTAACTGTTAAAACGGGGCAGAAATTGCGCAAAGTTTCTTATCTGAACAATCGGTTGTATGAGATATATACTATGTGTACCACCGATCTCAATGATTTTTTCAGACATCAATATATGCCTATACACGTAAGCAGTTGGTGAAATTTGAAGCTTCTAGCTGTTAAAATGGGGTAGAAATTGCGAAAAGTTTCTTATCTGAACAATCGGTTTTATGAGATATATACTATATATAGAACCGATCTCTATGATTTTTTCAGACAACAATATATGCTATATACGTAAGCAATCAGTGAAATTTGAAGCTTATAGCTGTTAAAATGGGTAGAAATTGCGAAAAGTTTCTTATCTGAACAATCGGTTGTATGAGATATATACTATATATACAACCGATCTCTATGATTTTTTCAGACAACAATATATGCTATATACGTAAGCAATCGGTGAAATTGAAGCTTATAGCTGTTAAAATGGAGTAGAAATTGCGAAAAGTTTCTTATCTGAACAATCGGTTGTATGAGATATATACTATATATACAACCGATCTCTAAGATTTTTCAGAGCAACAATATTCTATATAAGTAAATATTCGGTGAAATTTGAAGCTTCTAGCTGTTAAAATGGGGCTAAATTTGCGAAAATATATATATATATACTATATATATATACTATATATACCACCATATATATACTATATATACCACCGATCTTTATGATTTTTTCAGACAACAATATATGCTATATATGTAAGCATTCGCTGAAATTTGAAGCCTCTAGCTCTTAAAATAGGGCAGTAATTACGAAAAGTTCCTTATCTGAACAATCGGTTGTGGGGGATATATACTATATATACGACCGATCTCATAAATTTTTTTAGGCAACAATATGTTCAATATACGAAAGTATATGGTGAAGTTTGAAGCTTCAATCTGTTAAATTGGGTAAGATATTACAAAAATCCTCTTTTTCTGAAAAATCGGTTGTATGGAGGATATATGCTATAGTGGTCCGATCCGGTCGGTTCCGACAAATGTCTAATCGGACACCCAAATACACCTGCTCACCAAATTTTATCAAGATATCTCAAAAATTGAGGGACTAGTTTGCATACAAACAGACAGACGGCCAGACGGACAGACGGACAGACGGACATGGCTAAAACAACTCAGCTCTTCAACCTGATTATTTCGGTATACTTAATGGTGGGTCTATCTATTTTCCTTTAAGGACTTACAATTTTCGGTTTCGTGACGAAATTAATATACCATTTCATTTTCATGAAAGGTATAAAAACGGGTAGGTACTTTGTGTGAGGATGCAAAGTTTCAGGTTTTTTGTGGTCTGCGTGTAAAAACTATGACTACGAATCACGTATTTCAAAAATATATGACGAAAACGTAACTATTTGATGAAATTTGATGAATTTTGAAGATTCTAGCCGTAAAAAAGGGGTCAAAATGACAGTTTATATGAAGTATATAATATATATACGACCGATCTCTATGATTTTTTCAGACAACAATATATGCTATATACGTAAGCATTTTGTGAAATTTGAAGCTTCTAACTGTTAAAACGTGGCAGAAATTGCGCAAAGTTTCTTATCTGAACAATCGGTTGTATGAGATATATACTATGTGTACCACCGATCTCAATGATTTTTTCAGACATCAATATATGCTATACACGTAAGCAGTTGGTGAAATTTGAAGCTTCTAGCTGTTAAAATGGGGCCGAAATCGTAAAAAAAATATATATATACTATATATATATACTATATATACCATCATATATATATTATATATATCACCGATCTCTATGATTTTTTGACACAACAATACATACTATATACGTAAGCAATCGGTGAAATTTGAAGCTTATAACTGTTAAAATGGGGAAGAAATTACGCAAAGTTTCTTATCTGAACAATCGGTTGTATGGGATATATACTATATATATCACCGGTATCTATGATTTTCTCAGACAACAATATATGCTATACACGTAAGCATTTGGTGAAATTTGAACATATCTAAACGATTTTTAAGATAAATATAAAATAAAAAATAGGTAGGTAATCTGTGTGAGGATGCAAAGCTTCACGTTTTTTGTGGTCTGCATGTAAAAACTATGGCTACGAATCACGTATTTCAAAAATATATGACGCAAACGTAACTATTTGAAGAAAATTTGATGAATCTTGAAGCTCCTAGCCGTAAAAAAGGGGTCAATATGACAGTTTATATGAAGTATATAATATATATACCACCGATCTCTATGATTTTTTCAGACAACAATATATGCTATATACGAAAGCATTTTGTGAAATTTGAAGCTTCTAACTGTTAAAATGGGGCAGAAATTGCGCAAAGTTTCTTATCTGAACAATCGGTTGTATGAGATATATACTATGTATATCACCGATCTCAATGATTTTTTCAGACATCAATATATGCTATACACGTAAGCAGTTGGTGAAATTTGAAGCTCCTAGCTGTTAAAATGGGGTAGAAATTGCGAAAAGTTTCTTATCTGAACAATCGGTTGTATGAGATATATACTATATATAGAACCGATCTCTATGATTTTTTCAGACAACAATATATGCTATATACCTAAGCAATCAGTGAAATTTGAAGCTTATAGCTGTTAAAATGGGGTAGAAATTGCGAAAAGTTTCTTATCTGAACAATCGGTTGTATGATATATATACTATATATACAACCGATCTCTATGATTTTTACAGACAACAATATATGCTATATACGTAAGCAATCGGTGAAATTTGAAGCTTATAGCTGTTAAAATGGGGTAGAAATTGCGAAAAGTTTCTTATCTGAAAAATCGGTTGTATGAGATATATACTATATATACAACCGATCTCTATGATTTTTTCAGACAA